>NW_020664413.1:13392444-13439596 GCF_002925995.2 Terrapene triunguis | reverse complement strand
CGCCCGCCACCCCCCCCCATGGCTGCCGGCTGCGCTGCCAGCCTGGGCACCCCCTCGCTCCTCTCCGGCCTGGCCGCAGCTGCCGGGCCGTCAGCCTGGGACCCCCCTCGCTCCGACCTCCGGCCCGGCTGTGGCTGCCGGGCCGCCAGCCTGCGTCCCCCCTCGCTCCGACCTCCGGCCTGGCCGCAGTTGCCAGGCCGCACTGCAGGCCGCCAACCTGCCCCCCCCCCCCCCCCCCCCCCCCCCCCGGCCCGGGCGCAGCTGCCCCGCCGCGCTGCAGGCCGCCAACCTCCCCCCCCCCTCGCTCCTCCGGCCACTTTTGGAAAGGTGGGGGAAGCGGCTGCTTCCCCTGCACCCCGCTAGCTACGCTAGTGAGGGGGGCTGCTGGTCCACCCTGGTTCCAAGCCCCCATCAGCTAGCTCTAAGGGGCTGCTCTTTCTGCAAGCAGTGGACAAGCAGACGGCTGCCAAAAACGTTATAAGGGAGCATTGCACAACTGTAAACGAGCATGTTCTCTAATTGATCAGCAAAGAAACAACGTTAACCGGGACAACTTTAAGTGAGGAGTTCCTGTACTTGAAATAATTTGTCCCTGCCAAAAAACAGACTAATAAATGGTGTCCCCTTTCCAAAGAGCTCTCTAAAAAGAGAATGTGGGGTAACTGCTGCACAACAGGAGGATCATAAAGAAATGGTACAATGGCATCAGTTATATTGCAAGAACATCAGTTTCAGCAGAAATCCCCATTGATACTGGGATAGGATTGTACAGCCGAGTATCCTAAGAGATCTTGACATGATGGAATTAACTTCTTTCAGCCAATAATAAACACACAACTCAATGTTGAAAAATAGTAAATTTCTAACAAGGATTTTCTGCATTAAACATTGATACCATGGGGCTAGAAGTTCAAGTACCAATGATCCTTCAGCCACCTTGACTCACCAAAGTTCAGGTTAATGAATGGAAATAGCTGTTACCACCTGTAAGACTGACAGAGAACCAGTCTGAATGTCCCCTACCTGCATCGATCATCAAGGTTTGTTGTCAGCCCCTTTAAAAAAAAAAAAAAAAAAAAAAACCAAACCAACTAGGATGTGTGGGTGTAAACAACCAAGGTACTTATTGAACCATCAACAGTTCTAAACAAGGTAAACCAGAGGTGAACCAAATGAATAGGGACACAGGTAAAGCAAGGACTCCCACAACAAGTGATATAAGGAAAGTAAAGGGCTGGCAGTATGCTGACTGTGACTGAGGGTAAGTTCCCTCCCCTAGGATGGGACCCAGGTAAGAGGATGGAGGATCAATGGACCACTACCATGTCTTGCAGCTCTGAGGACGCTTGCGACGACAGGACAGCTTCGGACTGGTCCAGGTAGGTGGAACCCACAGGTAAGGAGTGGACCTCAGGATCAGGTGATGACAGCTCTGCCCCAGTGATGACTTGGCTTGTACTCCCCCTGCGACATCATGCGTGTGTGTTTGTTCTCAGTTAAAGAGTGGCAGCTACTAGTGACACATTCTCTGCATGCAAGTGAGAAATACCCTCCCGCAACCAGATTAATGAGTGCGGTGTTCAGCATACTCCTCTGAGGCAACCTAGAGAGCTGAGATGTCTGCTGTGCTCTCCAACAATTGCAGCAGCACCTCCAGACTCTGCCACTCAGAAGGGTAACCCCTTCCTTCTGATGTGCTAGCCCTTATATGCCCTGCTGTTACTGGGCAGATCACAGGTCACATGGTTGCTTGGTTTCCCACCTTTCAGTAGAAAGGGTGGGAAACATTACCTGAGAAGGGGGAAGAAGGCCAGCGAAGATGGATTCCTAGTTGTTAGGGCATTCCAAGATGGTGCACCTATGATGTTAAGCACCGAAGTTTTTCCCCTACAATCTGATAACTCTTTCCATTCCACTAGCATCTAAGGAGGCTGTTAAACAGCTACTAAAGTTAAATATTTTTTTAAAAATTGGCTAGACTTGATAACTTGCACCCAAGAGTTTTAAAATAGCTGGTTGAGGAGCTTACTGGACTGTTAATGTTGATTTTTCACTACGTCTTAGAGCACTGGGGAAATACAAGAAGACTGGAAGAAAACTAATGTTGTGCCAATTTTAAAAGGGGTAAATGGGATGACCCAGGTAATTATAGGCCTGTCAGCCTAACATTGATCTCTTGCAAGATAATGAAGCTGCTGGTATGGGACTCGATTAATAAAGAACTACAGGAGGGTAATGTAAATCATCATGGGTATATGGAAAATAGATCCTGTCAAACTGGATATCTTTTTCTGATGAGATTAAGTTTGGTTGATAAAGGTAACAGTGCTGACAATATTCTTAGACTTTTGAAAGGCATTTGACTTGGTGATAACTTTTTTTATATTTGAATTATAGCAAACACATGCATTCCTGTTCCCGACTAGCCATTCCAATTATTTTGAACAGAGTGCTTTTGATTTGGGGCTCCAATTCCTAAGCACCTCATGAAGGTGATGTAGGCCAAAAAAAACTTAAAAGCTGCAGATCTCCTGACACAGTGGGTGGAAAGTGAAAAGCAGCAAATGTCTTGCTCAAGGAGGCTCCATAGTCACATTCACTTCACATGCAGGGGTTATGGTTATGCAAGGGGCATAGCTAATGAGATTTGCATGGACAGCACAGAGGCACGTGGCCACAAACCTGCACTGGAGGGAAGCATAAGGTTGAATATGCAGCTTTTCACTATTTATCAAACATCTGGATAAGTATCTTGGACCCTGCTTTCAGACTGATGGTCAGGGCCGGCCTTAGGGTAGGGCAAAGTGGGAGCCAGAGCCGGGGGCACCATGGTGCAGAGGCCAGGGGCTCCCCCCCTCTGCCTGCGGGGTGCAGCCCTGTGCAGCAGGAACGTCTGCTACTCTGCTCCTGAGCAGAGGCCCCCTGCTCACCACCCTACGTGGTTTCCCAGCCTGGCTCCAAGTCCTGCCTCCGCAATCGGCGACTGCAAGTCAGGATCTTCCCTGCATCCTCCTCCCAGACTATCCCAGCCCTACTGTTCCTCTTTCCAGGGGCGGTCTGAATGAAAGCCATGCCACCCAATGGAAGGTGAGTGTGGTGTCTCAGCCAGCCAATGGGAGCTGGAAGTTGCCAGCCTCCTCCAGGTTGGGAGGGACTGGGAACTAAAACTGAAGGGCAAAGAGACCAGTAAGTCTTAGGGGGTCCTGACCCTGTGCCCCCAGCTCCCAGCCCCCCCAGCTCCCAGGGGAATCCTCTCTGTGCCCCCAGCTCCCGAGGGCCCCTTCCCTGTGCCCCCATCTTCCAGCTCCCAAGGGACCCTTCCCTGTGCCCCCAGCTCCCCCAACTCCCTGTGTCCCCCCAGCTCCCCGGGGACCCTTCCCTGTGCTTCTAGGTACCAGCCCACCCAGCTCCCAGGGGGTCCCTCTCTGTGCCCCCAGAGCCTGGAAGACCAATCCCTGTGCCAGTGCCCAGGGACCCCTCCCTGTGCCCACAGCTCCCAGCCCCCCTCCATGCCCACACAGCTCACAGGAGGCACCTCCCTCTGCCCCACAGATCCCAGCCTCCCAGTTCTCACAGCCACCCCCACTCTCCCCAGTTCTCAGGGTGTCCCTCACATCTTTGAGTTTCCCCCTCCTGCATGCCACACTCAGACCCCACAGTTCCCCTTTCTCCCCAGCTCTCAGGAGTTCCCCCTTTTCCATATTCATTCCAAAGGGAGGTGTTAGTGCAGGGGGGTGGGGCTATTTTGGGAGCCAACCTTCCACCATCACCACCCACCCTAACTACCTTCAGTGCACTGGAGCATTTTAACCTCCCCCTCCCACAATAACCTACCTTCCCTCGGACTGGGGAGGGGCAATATTGGGGATGCACAGTATTGGGGTGGGGGGAGATCTGCCCTCCTCGAACCCTCATGTCACTGCCCCCCCCCCGGTATCCCCACACCAATGTAATTATATCTATACATCTCTGGGTCCCTCCCCCCTTTCCGGGGCTCTCAGGTCACCATGCTCCTCTGCCACCACAGCCCTCTGGTGCCCTCCTGTCACTGCACCTCCCCTTGGGCTGCTGACCCTCTGGGGCTCTGGCAGAGGAGCTGGATGCCATGCTGAGTGGGAGAATTTGGGAGGTGCAGGAGAGGTACGACTCTGTCCTGGAGCCCGCTCACCCTGTCGGAGTGCAGAAGACTGCCTACTACATTGTCTTGGCTGCCTGCTCAACGACCAGATGAGGGTTCCTTGTAGCAGTGGCTGGGGGAGTCAAAGTGACTGCTGTGGGGTTTTCTATGATGCCCATCACCGTGGCATCCAGATGTGAGACACTGCAGGGCAAAACGGGCCCTATGCATGGGTGACGTGGTCAGGGAGGTGCTGTGGTTAAGAGGCAAGAAGCAGGGTGGGTGTGGAGTTTGGGGGCAATGAGTGGTAGAGGAAGATGCAGTGGGGGCTGGGGTAATGGGGAGCCTAGGAAGGCAGCTGGGACCAGGGGAGCCAAAATACAAGTTTGCCCAGGGTGCTATTTTCCCTAAGGGTACGTCTATACCCAGCCGCTAGTTCGGCGGCTGGAAATCGAACTTCCGGGTTCGACTTATCGCGTCTTGTCTGGACGAGATAAGTCGAACCCGGAAGTGCTCGCTGTCGACTGTGGTACTCCAGCTAGACGAGAGGAGTACCGCGGAGTCGACGGGGGAGCCTGCCTGCCGCGTCTGGACCAAGGTAAGTTCGAACTAAGGTACTTCAAACAACGTAGCTGAAGTTGCGTACCTTAGTTCGAATTGGGGGGTAAGTGTAGACCAAGCCTTAGGCTTGCCCTGCTGGTGGTAAAGATTCATAGTTTCTGGCAGTAAAGCCTTTCCATTCCAGCTTTGCTCAAAGAATCAGGACTGGGGCTTGTGCTATATAATCAGCAACAAACACTTCATAAAAACCATGAGTGACAATTACTTGACAACAGTTAGGCAGCTGGTGTGCCAAGACCACTGCCTATCACATTGGCCATATTATCTCTCTGCTTCTTTGTGCTCCCCATCTGTCTGAATCCTGCTGTTGTCTCTTGTCTTATAATTTGATGATAAATTCCTTGAGGCAGGGACCATCTTTTAGTTCTGTTTGTATAGCACCTCGCCAAATGAGGACCCTAGGAGCTACTAAAATAAAAATTTATCCCCAGGACAGCTCCATGATATCCCTTTGAAATCATAGTTCTAAAATTATCCTTCGAACAACATGAGCCTTTCACACAGGCTGTCTTCATATTCAGCAGCAAAAGGATTCACATTTTATAGACGAAAGTGATGTATCTTTTACTTGGCACCTCCCCTCCTCTTGGATGAATATGACCCTGTGGGTGATAGCCCATATAATTTCATTCTTCCTGTAGGCAGAATAGGGCGAGTTCAAAAAAGAATGCCAAGATTTCCTTTGAATTCCTTTCCTTTTCTCATTTACAGCTTTAAATGAGACCCTTACATTTCCTGCATGAGCCACAGAGGGCTCGCTGTGTCATGTCTGATATTGCAATACATGAATTGTGGGTGGTTTAAGTTCGTTTGTACAGTAAATTTATTCCATTGTTGGCTGCTTTAATCTCAGGAAAAGGGCTGAAAGCACAAGCCATAATCTGAATTTATCTTTATCTTTTAAATTACCAAATGCTGACCGCTTCTTGTCAAACGCTGTCATGCAAATAGCTATCTTCCCTGTGAAAACTGCTAGGCCATTAATCACCCTGATCAGGATTCAGAAACGAAAGAGGCACCTCTAAATAAAGCATAACGAGTAACACTGTACATAGCAGTTTATGTAACTGCTTATTTTGAGCAAAAGTCCACACTTTTGCTTCTTCAGTTTGAGCTTGCTGACCTCTGTTTGTAGGATACTCTGTTGTATATTATACAAACTGAACAGGTAGAAAGATTGTCGTACCAGAGAAGCATTGCAATATAAACAATGAGCTAATGTGTTTCTTCTGCAGACTGAGAAGGCAAGTCTGCCTTTCTCTCAGTTTCACCTCTCCAACATAATCAAGTATTTAGGAATACAGAGATTGTCATAATGAATCAGGCCAGTGGTCCATCTCGTCCAGTGTTCTGTCTCCAATTGTGCCCAGTGCCAGATGCTTTTGGGGAAGGTGCAGAAATTCTGCAGTAGACAAAGTGGACTGCAGAGATGAAGTTAACCCCTTATGCCATTATCAAGCCAAATATTAAGCATATTTCTTATAATTGGTCCTTTCTTTGTGGAGGGGCTAGGATTTCTTCTTCTTGTAGTGTGCGGAGCACGATGTGCCTAATAATGGTTATTGCCTACATTAAATCTCATGAGATATGAACCAACTCTTCCACATCGTCACATCCATTTCCTGTTTTCAGATTATACTCTGCACATTACTCATTACCTATACAAGGTTTGGATTGTCCCCTATCATTTCGCTTAGTGCCACTCAGTTGCTTGCAATAATGATCTTCTCCACTTGACAGGCATGACAACTGTCCTCAGAGTTATGCTCAACTTTGCTAGACAATAGGTACAAATAGTCTATCATTGCACCAGTCTTCTAATTGGCATCTCATTCCGGCCATCTGATTGAGAAGCCTTGGCAAACAAAAGCTGTTCAAAGTCCAGTCGGTTCTAGCTATCCTAGATTTAGTTTTGTAAGTGTCGAAGTTACAGGTCTCCTGTACAGTTTATATAAAGATGTATGGCCACAATAAAATAAAAATCTCAGGTCAGATTCTCTGGTAAGGTGCAGCTGCTTTGTCCCACAGTACAGGTGTAATCTGTTCTTATCTTCATGAAGATTTACCATAGTGTAAGGTGGATTTCCAATGGCATAAAGCCACCTCCACCCTCACTGACCACCGCCACAACAACAGAGGAAAAAAAGGTGCCTGGCCACAGGAAAAAAAAAAAAGCGGTGGCTGTGATACTCCTGCATTACCCCAATTGTCGAAGGGTTAAACAAACAAACAATCTCTGCACACCATTCCTTGACCCAAGCTCTGTGCAGTAGATACACACCCCAGAATCTGGCCTGCAATCTTACTTTTACTTAAAATAATACTTGGCACTTATGTAAAATGACATCTTCAAAGCATGAGATAAACGTTAGCTCATCGGTCCTTACCACACCCCCTCAGGTGTTTAACATTTTACAGATGGGGAAATTGAAACACAGCAGGCTTGCAGGTGCAACTCCCGTTGACAACAAGAGTTGCATAAGTTCATGCCAATGATGAATTTGGATGAGTTTCTCCAGTTCACTTTGCAAATCATTGACAGCACCAGGAACAGAAGGCAGGATTTCCCAACCCCCGGTCCCACTCACTGTCTACCAGACTATCTTGTCCATTTCCCCACAAACACTGATAAAAAACCAGTGAATTCTAATATTATTGACATTTAAATGTCCAGATTATTCTGCAGTCATTTGGAACAAGAAATAACCCGCCTCCCCCTTTTTGTCTCTCAGGTTTTTTTTTATAATATGCTTGGCACTGTGGTGTTCAAGTACCTCTATTTCAGGCCCTGAACCTGCAAAGTATGTCTGAAATAGAAGTACTTGAACACCATAATGACTGGCACATTATAAGAATCTGATAGACAAAGAGAGAGAGAGGTTGACTTCTTGTTCAAACAACTGCAGAACGATAGGTATGTTTAAATGGTGGGGCTCAGTCTCTCCTGCTGAAATTGTGCCACCGTGTATAAATTATTAAACTTTCATTGAAAGTGAATGCCCTGACCACTTGGCTATAGTCTCTCTCTCTCTCTGGCCCAATGACTAATTATTTTTACACAAAGTAGAACAGCTTCAACAAGAGACAGCCACCCAGAAAACCTATAATCCAGTGGTTAGAGCCCTCATATGCAATGTAAAAGATGCGCTGAATCAGGCAGAATGGGGACTTAAACCTGGGTCTCCCGCATGACAGGGAAATTCTGTAGACTTGAGAGTAAGTGGTGGGGGCGGGGGGCGGCACAGGCACCTCCTTCTCCTCCTGTTTTGTAAATGGTGCCTCAGGCTGCTTCCCTCTCACCCTCTTTCTCCAATATTTTTGGCCAAAATTATTCAGCATATTTACATCAAATTCACAGATAGTTTCAGTAAACTGCATTTTTTGGCAAATAAACTACTCATCCAAAAAATGTTGCCCAGCTCTAATTATAAAATTATCTTAAAGATGTGATTAAATGCTTTTCTGGATTGTGGCCTAAATCCTTGACCTGTGCTAAAATTAGTAACACCCCAAAACTTATGGTTATTCCTATGGTGCCGGCCTTGGGAGACTAACTAACACTCCCAGCACATCAATGACTTTTGCACAATAGCAATTTGTGAATCTGCACACATTTAAAAGCAGTGACCTAGAGGCCAATGTCTCCTATCATTTACAAGCCTCTTGAGTCATCCAGCCCCACCAGTCAACTTTTCATTTCTATTTGCCATGTCAGTTTCACTTTACGGTGGATCAGATCTATAAGGTTTTTCACATCTAGAGTGGCTTTTTCATCAATTACAATTTCTTTTTCAGAAGCTTCTGAAGTTTCTTCATTGATTTCAACACTCTCCACATAGAACTCAGCCATTATTTCTTGCTGTGTCTATTCTCTTCCAGACAGCATATATCACAGAACTCTGTGTATTCCATATCACAGCTACAAGTCTGCCCTCCACAGGAGAACAAATGTGTCAGCTGCAAGTGATTTTAAATAATTGTTTTTAAAGTATTTTTAGAGGAAACCATGATTTTACATTAGCTAAATGAATGTTTTATTTGAGACCATATAATACCAGTGGATGCACCCTTAAAATTAATTTTCTCCTTCAGAATTTATAGGGGAAGATGAGAAATTGATACCTGGGAGAGAGGGAAGAAGCCACCTTTCCAAAGGGGGTGAAATATTGAAAAAGTTGGTCTCTCCAAAAGACTCCATAAAGGAATTAAAGTTAAGAGATCAGAGCCAGATGGCTCTATCCAGGACTCTCAGGGTTACTACAAAGCAGAAATTGAAGCACTAAGATAAGATATTTTAAAATGCATGAAAACCTGGTACAAGGACTAGATCAGACCCGGTGTAGAAAAATCTATGGTACAGCCATAAAGAAGATTTGAAAATGTATGCTCACTGAACCTCATATGATTAAGCCTTTGGCTTTGGTTTGGATGAGCATTCTAAAATTTCAGATGTTTGTGTTAACTTCTTTTTTCTGTAAACCTGAAATTCATAGAATAGGCTCTTGTGCTGTCTCTCCACACTTACTGTGTATGTGTATGTGTGTGTGAGAATGCGCATGCGCATACACTTTCTGCCAGTGAGAAAAACTGCAAGAACAGCAAATCCCATTATGTTTTGGCACATTTGCTTCTGCAATTCAAATGCAAAAGATGCAAAAATGAAAAATACAGGAAAAATTTACCTAACTATTTCAAACCATCAGAAATAAATATTCACCCAATTCTCCCAAGTTGTATGCACTTGTATAAGGACAGAACATAGGCCCTGGTCTGGGTGAATTTTCAATTACTTTTTTTAGCTGAGTATTGGGAATTATACCAGACTCACTAACAGCTGTCACTAAAGAACATGCAAAGAGTAGTATGGAATTACAAATCATAAAAATACATCTGATCTCTATTCCACTTGCATAAGTCTCAAGCATTTCTATCAACTACTGATTTACACCAGTGCAACAGAAATCAGAATCTAGTCCATGGAACATAGACACTCATCTTTCAGCATACAGTTTTCAACTGGTTAGTCAAGTATTTTCATGTAATCTCCACTGTGGACGGTACCTGGTAAATCAAAGAAATAAAGTAGCTAAATATACATGGATCTTCTGTCCCTAAAATTTATTATATTCTTATTAGAAATGGGTCTACATCAAAATCTCATTTCCTAGTGCTTCTGAACTTTGGCGGAGGTCAATTCCAAATTTAGATCCAGATCTGAATTTTACAGCTGGTCCCTCCCTTTAAGGGGCTGAACCAAATCCCTGGATCCTAATTACAGTGGGGGGCTGAAACTCAGGATCCACATCTGAATTTTGTAGCTGAGGCCTGTTTCTAATTCCTATCACATACACACAACTCTTTGCTATAATTATTTATAAATCACACCGATTTGTTGCACAAGAAATCCAGGTTTCCCTGCACTGAATAGTTCATTGCAATAAGGCAGCATAAGCCGTCAAACATATTGGCCAAGTTAATACAAATTAATCAGTTTAAGCGTCTGGTGTGCTAGACACCAATGATTCATTGAAGGGTGGAGATCTTCTCTGCACGCTGACAAGATCTGCTGTAAGTGAATAAAAGACGGCTGTTGCTCTAATATTAGTTTGTCATCTGCTTTGCCAATTCCATTTAAAAAAAATGACTGTGCCTAAAACTCTTCCTCTGGAGAGAAAACTGAAGTTCAGGTGCTTCACCCATTTCCATTTGCTGCTTTCCTATTCTAATGTCAGCTCCATCTGTCTGCCATAGGAACTTCATGTCTTTTGAATTGTCTATTTATTCACTTGCAAGTTTGTCCTTGTTTGGCTGTACTCTGCCCTTCATTTGTTACTTTCAGCATTCACCATTCAGAGCATCCCACCATTGGCAAACTTTTCCTACTTTTCAACACATTGCATGTTATCAGTTCCTTCTCCTTTGTCGACCTGAGATTTCTTTGTTTCCACACAATGTGATTGATTTCTGCTCTGGAGGCAGTATCTTTTCCAGCCCATGCAATCTCTCCTTTCCTATCCTTAGCTCTTCGCAGGGTTCTCTAAACTTCTCACCCAGCATTCTGTGATCTCTGTAGAACCTTCCCATTCCCCCATATATCTTTCACTGTAGCTAAACTTTTTCCTGGTGTGTTATTTGGAGTAGCCAGTAAGATTGACTTTAGAGTAAACTTCTCTCCTAACAGCAGTAATTTGTTTAGCACTGTACTATTGCTCTGCCAGTGATTTATTTGCTCATTTAACAGCTGCAGAATATCATTCTACATTGTTCATTATTGCACAACCGTTCCTCAGAAAGTCCTGTACTTGGACTCCTGCGTCTGCCTCACTTACATTTCCATAATAATTGAATATTAACAATATTATAGTGTTGAATCCCTTTAAACATATAACGTAGATTCTGAGTGAATACTTTTTTCCTCTTCAGTCGCTTATTTATGGATGCATGGCAATGGATGATGACAGGAGTTTTAACTCTTGAATGCAAATCTTTCTATAAGAAGCATCATATTGATGATATTTCTTCTGGCTACTATAGCAAACTGCTGCTCTAGCATAAGATCTTTAGTTACTGTCAAGGGAAAGTCACCCTGACTAGGAACTTTGTTTCTTACCCTCATCTGTTTTATTACCATCAGTTAAATGCAGTCCGGTGTTTTTCCACTTACTTTAAGTGAAAGCAGCATTTCTCTCAAAACCCAATTACATGTGCCAATCATATTTCCAACTGAGTAGTACATGGTCCCGAGGTTATTCCCTCCAGATCCGTGACTAGCTGTTTGGAGCAAACAAAGATGAGAAAGTCCCAAGTTTTAATCTCAGTGTAGTGCATGCTGGGACAGAATTTGGGGATTGTTTACAGTGTTGTGCAAATTCCCTTACAGTGCAGAAATAATCAATAAAGCACATTGGTATATGTTGCAATGTACTACCTTTGTGTATATGTGTCTAGCCCACAGGGAGGAAAAGGAAACTACTACAAGTGGCAGTTACATCAGTTCTCCTTTAACTCACATAAATGGGACTTGTGTTTTCTCTGGAGCTAAGGAACCATGATTCTAATTCAACACCCCCCTCCCCCAAGTGTGTCTATGGTTTATCTAGCTACTGAATCTGTTGCCTACATCACCTGGTTTTGTTACAGTACTTCAGTATGAAGTTTTGATTTAAGGAACTCCCAGTTACATGAATATAACAATTACCTAACCTACCAGGACCACTGGGCATCGCTACTCATAAGGGACAGTCCTAATACCAATACCATGTTATTTATCTGACTAACCACAATTAAGCAATACAGCTCGAATTTAGAATATTCATCAATTCCTAGAAGAATAAATTTGAAAATATTAAGTTTACCAACACACAGTCTTGATATGCCACAAACAGAAGGAGGACTGACAATAAAAACCTTCTACACCATTCTGTCATCGAAAGTTGAAAATCTGACCCAAGGAGGTACCTTTTTTAGAGTTGTTTGCTATTTATTAAGAATACGATTCTGTCACGGAGGTCACAGATTCTGTGATTTTCTGGGACCTCCGTTACTTCGGGGGCAGGGCTGGAGCAGCTGTCAGTGGCGGGCCCACCAGAGCAGCTCACTGGTGGCATGCCCCAGGGCTACCCAAACAGCTGACCTGTGGCCAGCCTCAGCTCCACTGGAGCAGAGGTCCCCAGCCTGCCAGAGCAGGGGCTGGAGTTGGGTCAGCCGCCCTGGGACTGGAGCAGCAGCAGTCAGCGGGACTGGAACAGCTGCAAGCCACTGCAGCAGCCCTCTGTCTGTGTGTCCCCTCCCCCTCCCGCAGGTATTTTTAGTAAAGTCAGAGACAAAAATTTTTGTTTATTGACCGTGACCTGTCCATGACTTTTACTAAAACTACCTGTGACAGAATCTTAACCTTACTGTTTACTGGTCACTCAACCCTACTTAAAAAAAATCAACAGTTCTGTTCAGAATGTTGAACAATATTTGCAGGCTAATATATATATATATATAATCTGTATTATCTGCACTATATATACACATTAGTATGCATTAACCACAAATATTATAGCAGTTATGTAGACTAATTTGGCCTATTCCTTTACTATAGTCCTGTCCACCTACGCTAAGTACCTCATAACACATTGAATTAGCTAGCAGATGGGAAAGCTGTCAAGATCAGGGCATATGATTATTTTATCATAGGAACAGGCAGGGAGTTATTCTCACAGACCAGTATTGGAATGTCCCAAAGGAAGAGGACAAGACATTGGATTGTTCTACCCTCGTAGAGACCTGGTATGGTCAAGCAATTGACTAGACAATTTATCAACAAAGTGGTGAGTCAGCTAGGAGCCATCTAGCCAAAAGCTCGATCAAACCAAATACAACCTAACTGCTTGGAGGAGGATACTGTTCAGTAAGTTGAGGCGGGAGGGGCTTATGTTCATTAATCTCATGTATACTCATGAAGCCAGGTAGGCCAGACCTAGGAGGGGGGGAGTAAGTGTAACTATGACCAGAACCGTCCCTTGGGTAGGGTGAATCGGGGTGACTGCTCCGGGCCCCGTGCTTTGGAGGGCCCCCAAGGGCTGGTGCGAGAGGCCAGCGCGGTCAGTCCCGGAAGAGACAAATCCATCACTTCCACCCCGGCCCCCTCTAGGGACGGCCCTGACTATGGCAAAATGCCTTTTTAATAACCAGTTTAATACAGAATGAATAATAAAGCACTTTAAGCAAAACACCAATACTTTAGGAATTCCTGGGCAAAAAGCCAAAAAAGATTAATTATAAATGAAACTTTTGGGCAAACTGCCCAGACACAGTAAATATTTTTGTTAAGTAAATGTGTAGCCAAATACGGGGGGTGGTTCACCTGTGCAGGACACAAGGCACAAAAACAACCCTTGGAATTCATTATGTGAAGTAAAAGTTAAATGTAACCCACACACCTCCTGAGTGTGGTGTTCTGTCCCCTCTCAGTTGGCCCTTAGCTAAGGCTGTAGAGCAGACTCAATCTCTAAGTGGTTTCGGTGCCACTAGAGGGGACAGAACACCACACTCAGGAGGTGTGTGGGTTACATAAATAAGGAAACAAATCAAAGAACTAAAAAAAAAAAAAAAAATGTTACAACTAGAACAAGATCAAAATAAAAAATTCAGGAAGTGGAAGATATAAGTAACTAACACCCATCTTGCTTACTGTTTACCAGAAATGACGGGACGACTAGGAGATTGTCAGACAAAGTGCAGCAAGCAAGAGGGATAGAATTTAGGCTGGCAGGGACAGACTGAAAATCGAGTGGCCCACAAACAGGTAACTGCAACAAGGAAGGGCATTCCTGTAATCCATTTGGCATGCAGACAAATTATCAGGCAATTTGAGAACAAATTCAGGTTTTCAGGGAACAGGTAGCAAGCCTACACCCTCCTCCCAGAGTTGGGATAAACACACACAGGTCCTGTTTCCCAACCCCCAGATGCTCTAACACACAGAATTCCACTCCCCTCTCAGAGCTTATTTACAGGTCAAGTTTTTCCTTTATGTCCTTTCTTCATCCAAACCTTTCCTCTTCCTTTCTTTCTCTTGTAGTGCTCACTTCATTCAGGGCAGGTCTTCACTACGGGCGGGGAGGGGTCGATTTAAGATACACAAATTCAGCTACGCGAATAGCGTAGCTGAATTCGACGTATCGGAGCCGACTTACCCCGCTGTGAGGACGGCAGCAAAATCGACCTCCGCGGCTCCCAGTCAACGGCGCTTACTCCCACTTCCGCTGGTGGAGTAAGAGCGTCGATTCGGGGATCGATTGTCGCGTCCCGACGAGACGCAATAATTCGATCCCCGGGAGATCGATTTCTACCCGCTGATTCAGGCGGGTAGTGTAGACCTAGCCTCAGTTTGCTAAACTCACTGCTGCTGCCTGTGCTTTGAAATACCCTCAGAGAGTTAATTAATTTCCCTTAACTCATGTCTCCTTCCCTACACTGCTTTCTTCTACATTGCTCGGCTCTCCCTTTGTTTTAAAAGTTATAGTTGTTACAGAAACCCCCATTGCAGAAACACAGAACTGGACAACAAAAAACAAAAAAACCCCAAAGAAATTATCAGAACACTTAAGGTAAAAACTTTAATCTTACTGGACTTATTTAAGTAATTATTTTAACTCTTTGGGAATGCTACAGGTGAACATACTCTTAACAGTCTTGAAGATATGGTTTCTAAGCCACAGAAATGCAAACTGTTTCTAATCCCAGACACTAACTAAAATATGAAATTTAGGTTTTCCTTATTTCTCAAAAGTAGTTTTCTTAAAAGTAATATAAAGTACTGGAAACTGCCTTAAGTTAACTAAGTTAATTCAACAAAGTGGGCAAATAAGAGGATTTCAAAAATCAATTCTTATTAAAAGTTTTACATAAAAAGGTAACAAATAAACAAAAGAATTAAACATTTAATTAGGGATGTTAACTATTTGTTTTCAAAAGTGCATTCAAAAATTTGTTTTCAAAAATGCATTGCCTTAATAACTTTAAACTTTTATGCCTCATCTTGTATAGTTATAAATAGGGCTGTCGATTAATCGCAGTTAACTCACACAATTAACAATAAAATTAATCGCTATTAAAAATTAATTGTAGTTTTAACTGCTCTGTTAAACAATAGTACACCAATTGAAATTTATATAAATATTTTGGGTGTTTTTCTACATTTGCATATGCATTGTATTCTGTGTTGTAATTGAAATCAAAGTGTGTATTATTTTTATTACAAATATTTGCACTGTAAACATGATAAATAAAAGAAATAGTATTTTTCAATTCACCTGATACAAATACTGTAGTGCAATCTCTTTGTCCTAAAAGTGCAACTTACAAATGTAGATTTGTTTTTGTTCCACAACTGCACTCAAAACAAAACTATGTAAAACTTCAGAACCTACAAGTCCACTTCTTCTTCAGCCAATTGCTAAGACAAACAAGTTTGTTTACATTTACAGGAGATAATGCTGCCCTCTTCTTATTTACAATGTCACCAGAAAACAGGCATTTGTATGGCACTTTTGTAGCTGGCATTGCAAGGTATTTGTGCGCCAGATATACTAAACATTTGTATGCCCCTTCATTCGAGAGGACATGCTTCCATGATGATTACGCTCGTTAAAAAAATAATGTGTTAATTAAATTTGTGACTAAACTCCTTAGGGGAGAATTGTATGTCCTCTGCTCTGTTTTACCCGCATTCTGCCATACGTTTCATGTTATAGCAGTATCGGACGATGACCCAGCACATGTTGTTCATTTTAAGAACACTTTCACAGCAGATTTCACAAAACGCAAAGAAAGTACCAATGTGAGATTTCTAAAGATAGCTACAGCACTCGACCCAAGGTTTAAGAATCGGAAGTGTCTTCCAAAATCTGAGAGGGGCGAGGTGTGGAACATGCTGTCATAAGTCTTAAAAGAGCAACACTCTGATGTGCTAACTATAGAACCTGAACCACCTTTTGCTGGCGACATCGGACTCAGATGATGAAAATGAACATGCATTGGTCCACTCCGCTGTGGATCGTTATCGAGGAGAACCAGTCATCAGCATGGGCACATGTCCTCTGGAATGGTGGTTGAAGCATAAAGGGACTTATAAATCTTTAGCACATCTGGCACGTAAATATCTTGCGACGCCAGCTACAACAGTGCCATGGGAACACCTGTTCTCACTTTCAGGTGACATTGTAAACAAGAAGCGGGCAGCATTATCCTGCAAATGTAAACAATCTTGTTTGTCTGAGCGATTGGCTGAACAAGTTGCAGCATTGATTGGACTTGTAGGCTCTGAAGTTTTACATTGTTTTATTTTTGAATGCAGGTTTTTTTGTACATAATTCTACATAATTGAACATTTGTAAGTTCAACTTTCATGATAAAGAGATTGCACTACAGTACTTGTATTAGACTAACTGAAAAATACTATTTCTTTCGTTTTTTTACAGTTCAAATACCTGTAATCAAAAATAAATATAAAGTGAACACTGTACACTTTGTATTTTGTGTTGTAATTGAAATCAATATATTTGAAAATGTAGAAAAAACATCCAAAAATATTTAAATGGCATTCTATTATTGTGTAACACTGCAATTAATCGCATGATTAATCGCGATTCCGTTTTTTAATCGCTTGACAGCCTTAGTTATAAACACATTGTTGGCACCATTCCTCCTTAATTATAAATGTGTTCTATATATCATATATGTTGTCCTATGTTGCTGTATGTTGTGTATGTCACAACTCATTTTTATTTTTACTTTGTTGCAACACAAACAAATTTTATACGTAATTATAAAAATACTTTTTAATATAAGTAGTACCATACTATTTTAATGTTATGGCTGGGTTATAATCATAATACCAATTTAATTTTTTTGCAAAGCTCAAAAAGGCCTCCGTTGTAAATATATGTACATATATTTCAGCCTCAATAAATAATGCAATTGCAAACAAAAAATTATTTAAAAAGTATTAATTATTATTATTAATCACAGTCTTTTGACTGAAAACACTGAAAAAGGAAAATTATCTAACCTTATTAGCGATAAACAGTTAGCTAAATGGTATTGTCCTCCATGCATCACAGAAATAATAGCAAATTGTCAGTGTGCCAATTTTTTTGTTCAAAAAAAAAAAACTGTAGGAAAATGATTAATACATATAACCTTTTAAAGATGATTTAATAAACTTGTTTGTCTCTTTATTAAATATTAAAATTCAGTTATAAGCATATTATAGCCAAAATGTTTAAAAATATACCAATATATATTATGTCTGGTTATGCTGCAAAATGTTAAAGCTAACCAAACAAATTTCAACAGGTTTCTACCTTTGCCTCCGAAGCACAAGCAAAAGTCTATTACCCTCAAAGAGTTTGCATGAACCTGCATTTAAACTTCATTTTGCTTTACAGCAATTCCTCGCTTAACGTTGTAGTTATGTTCCTGAAAAATGCAACTTTAAGCAAAACGATGTTAAGCTAATCCAATTTCCCCATAAGAATTCATGTAAGTAGGGGGGTTTAGGTTCCAGGGAAATTTTTTTCACCAGACAAGAGACTATATTATATATATACACACACACATATATACATATATACACACAGTTTAAGTTTTAAACACACAATTTAATACTGTACACAGCAATGATGATTGTGAACCTTGGTTGTGGGGGTGAAGTCAGAGGGTGGAATATTTCCCAGGGAATGCCTTACTGCTAAATGATGAACAAGCACTTGGCTGAGCCCTCAAGAGTTAACACATTGTTGTTAATGTAGCCTCACACTCTACAAGGCAGCACAAATGGAGGGAGGGGAGATGGCATGACACACAGAGACCGAGACACACACCCTGTGTGTGTGAGAAAGAGAGAGAGAGATGTACATTGCCCCTTTAAGTATGCTGACCCCACTCTAAGTATATTGCCTTTTTAAGTAGATCAGCAAGTTAAGATAGCAGCTGCTGCTAGCAAGCTCCCTCCGTCCTGCTCTATGGAGATTGGGTAAGTGGGGGGCAGGAGCAGGGGGGAGGGGGACACCCTGATATTAACCCCTCTCCTCCCCCCCCGCCACCACCTGCACAGCAAGCAGAAGGCTCCCGGGAGCAGCTCCAAGGCAGAGGGCAGGAGCAGCACATGGCAGTGGGGGGAGGGACAGCTGAACAGCCTGCAATTGATAGCCTGCTGGGCGGCTGCTGCACAGGGAACCTGGGAAGCGGGGAGCTGATAGGGGGGCTGCCAGTCCACCCTGGTTCTAAGCCCCCACCAGCTAGCTCCAACGAGCTGCTCTTTCTGCAAGCAGTGGACAAAGCAGGCGGCTGCCAAACAATGTTAAGGGAACATTGCGCAACTTTAAATGAGCATGTTCTCTAATTGATCAGCAACGTAACAACGAAACAGCATTAACCAGGACGACTTTAAGTGAGGCGTTACTGTAATTTTTATATTATTTTCTTTTGTGCTATGTTAAAAATGTATTGGTTATTAAAGTTTACGCTTCCAAATATTTAACAAAAGTTTAGTTGCTATTAGGGTGACCAGACAGCAAGTGTGAAAAATTGTGATGGGGGTGGGGGGGGGGTCATAGGCACCTATATAAGACAATCCCCAAATATCGGGACTGTCCCTATAAAATTGGGACATCTGGTCACCCTAGTTGCTATCACAAACAAATTAATTCTAAAAACCTTGGGTAACAATTATGTTGCTAATTCTCTTGCTAAAACACAGTGCTCAGCATGGGGGAGCAATGTACTTTCTCACAGAAGACTGAGCATCTATTTTAACAGTCAAGCACTATATAATGAAAAACTAGAAATGCACATGTTAAGAAAGTAAAAATGAATGTATGAAAAAACTGCAAAAGCATCTAAAACATATATATTTGTTCTAAAAACTGGGAATATCAGAACAAAAAGCAAAAACATTTTAAGAAAGGGAAACAAAATTAGAGTGAAAATCCAGGTTATGCTTCTGTCATATGCTGTACCAAAACACATATTGTTTCGGTACTAGGGTTACCATATTTCAGCAAGCAAAAAAGAGGACGGGAGGAGCCCGCCCTAGCCCCCCCCGTCCTGCCCTAGCCCCGCCCCTGCCCCTCCCACTTCCCGCCCCCCTCAGAACCCCCAACCCTCCCCCCGCTCCTTATCCCCTGACTGCCCCCTCCTGGGACCCCTGCCCCTAACTGCCCCCCAGGACTCCACCCCCTACCTAAGCCTCCCTGCCTCTTGTCCCCTGACTGCCCCCTCCTGAGACCCTCCCCCCATCCTAACTGGCCCCCTAGGACCCTACCTGTACCCTGACTGCCCCAACCCTTATCCACGCCCCCACCCCCAGACAGACCCCTGGGACTCCCACACCCCATCCAACCACTCCCCACCCCCTGACAGCCCCCCCAGAACTCCCGACCCATCTAAACCCCTCTGCTCCATGTCCCCTGCCTGCTCCGACCCCCCTCCCCCCCCCTGCCCCCTGACAGCCCCGCCCCCAGAACTCCCAACCCCCCCCCCCCGCTCCTTGTCCCCTAACTGCCCCCTCCTAAGACTCCCCCCACCCTAACTGCCCCCCAGGACCCTACCCCCTACCTGTACCCTGACTGCCCAAAACCTTATCCACACCCCCCATAAAGCCCCCCCCCAAACTCCCGACCCCCCCGTCTCTTGACTGCCCCCTCCAAAACCTCCCTGCCCCTTCTCCGACCCCCTGGCCCCCTTGTTGTTGGCCTTCGCCTAATGTCTCTGTGAACTTGCTCAGGAACGGCCTGAGCCGCTCGTCCCGGCATGCTGGGCAGCGGGGGAGGAGCTCCAGACTGCCGGAGGCGATCTGCGAATGCAGGGAGGGAGGGAGTGATCGATCTCTGCTGCAGGGAAAGCGGAGGAGGGGCTCTCTCTGGCTGTCGGAGCCCCATGTAAGTGGCACCATCCGCCCTGTTAGCCGCGCGCACTCTGCATGGGGCGGGGGGGAAGTCCGGACATTTACAAATTCCTCCCGGACGCTATTTTTAGCTCAAAAAGCCGGACATGTCCGGGGGAATCCGGACGAATGGTAACCCAATTCGGTACAGCATATGTACACATAAATAAAGTAAGTTCATCTGTGTGTAAATTTGGGTTACTTAGAACAAGAGAAATGTAAAAAACGAACAAAGAAACAAGTTTATCATGATAAGCAGCTTAAGCTGTTTAAGGGTGCATCCCACAGACTGGAGACACAAGAAGATATCAGTGCACAGTGAAGAAATGAAGAAACCCCCAGGCAACAGAAGAAGAAAAGAGAAGTTTTATAAAAAACAGACCAGTCAACTAAACTTCAAACTACCATATATGTACAATTGATTACAAAAACCATTATAAAGACCCCTAGCCAGGCCAGAGCTGACTGTTATTTAAACAATATATTACTAAGCAAAGTGAATTTATGCATATACCTGTGGTTTTAAATCTCTCTCTCATTGTACTGTGGCTAATTTGGTGATTATTTAAAAGTAAATGTATCGTTACTGTATACTTTTTTGTTAATTAATATAATAGCTTCTTATCAGGAACATGCACTATTCCAGAGTCTGGTACCTTTCAAACTAGGAAATTTCAAAGTCTAGATGAAATTATTGGTTAAGTTGCAGAATTTTTTGTATTTGGCATGGCTATTGGAACAGGGACAATATGAAAAAAAAATCATTAAAAAACACTATTTAGAGCATCAGGCTGTGGAAACCATCTCTAAACCCATAATTCATGGCATTAAGGTTTGAGCTACTAAAAAAATCCAAATAAAAACGAAACAAAAAAGAGTATGTGGTACATAATATGCATAACATTGCTAAATTGTTTAGCCAAACACTAGCAAACTTAATAAATTAATCACAACAAATTATGAACAGGTAAAGAAAGTATTTGCACTGCTTTATAGGAATTACATCTTAAATACCATAACCAACTCATTAGGGAACACTGAAAAGGGGAAATTGCCTAACCTTATTAGCGATAAACAGTTAGCTAAATGGTATTGTCCTCCATTTATAACAGAAACAGTGGCAATTTGGCAATGTGCTAAATTGTGTAGATAGATCTCCTTCAGTACCATTCATAATTTGGGTTCAGTGACACTGCATTCTAATCAAGGCACATATTATTCAAAACAATCTTGCTCAGTGTCTGATTCCATGTACATTTATTTTATGGTATCACTACAGATATCGAATCCTGACACAGCAATCTTTGATAATTTAGTTACTGTCCATTCAATAGGTTACGTAGAAGATGGCATCTACAAGGAATGACTAGATCAACTATTGGTATATCACACAGCAACACAAACCTGGAGAGAACCATACACAGCTTGTTGTTCCATTAAGGGATATCAGTATGTATGCCGATACAATGTTTTTGGCATCGTAACTCCAGTGTGTAGCCATGATGGCTTGGACCAGTACCATGAGACAGAGAAGCTAGCCGCTCCTGTCTCCTGTCCGGTGAAGCTTGTCAAATGGTGATAACCTGCAGTAAGGATGACCTATAATATGGATGGGCAGTACTGTGTAATAACTCATTGCAAGGAATTTATATGTGGCAGCGTCACTGGCAATGTCACTACTCCAAATTTCTGTTTTATTCCTCAGGTATGTAGCACTGTGGGACACAGTATAATAATGCCTATCCCAGTTTTTCAAAAATGAATGTTTTATCCAAAGTGAGCTCCAAACCAGGATGAAGTTGAAATTTCACCTATCAGTTTTTAACATGCATATTAAACCACTTACTTTAAATTTAAACACATTACTAGACAGAAAAGATTATTCAGATTAGCTAGGACATGCACAAGGAAGAACAAGGCTTCAGAGACCTCATCCATGAGTGGGATCTTAAAATACTCCATTTCTTACACTTAGAGACAAGTTGCATTTAAAGCTTTATATTATTATAAAGCTGTATTAATTTTAGCTGTGTTAATTATATATTGCCACTTATGCAGCTTGGCAAAGCACTTTAAATCACATATAAAGGCTCTAACCATGCCTTCAAAGGTGTCTCTATAACAATTATCAAGGTGACAAGTGTGGTGTCTGTTGACCAATATATGCTGGCTAGCATATTATACAAGTATTATAGTCATTTCCTCATAGTAGAGATCTTTGGGGTTACTTAATTAAAGGGTAACAAATTTAGCAAAATTGATCCATGTTTACTTACACAGTCAAGCTCTATATTAAAAACAGGCTTTAGGAAGTATATTAAATAACATGTATACCTATCTATAGAGCAAGGGCAAGTCATTCTCAATATCAGGCCCTCATTTCTGTAGTTTACTATCACCAGAAATTTGCACAAGCTATGGCCTTGCCACAATCTGATCTGAGAACATTGTAAGACCTACCTCTTTGCCCAAGCTTTTCAATAACTGCCACCTCACACTCTGTCATTTGGCCTACTTACAAGGTCTTTTTTATCCCTATCTTTTAAAAAGCCTTGCTGCCACAGGGAAAGGAGTTATCTCATACAAAGTTCTCCAATGCCTCCCGTTTACTGTTGAATGCTTGACCCACTTGAGAAACTTTGGACAAATCATTTGATCACTGCAGAAGTCATAAGCACAGGTCTATTTGCTGTTCTCTGACATCAGTGATCAGCGCTATATATATTCTCCGGCAGGTAATCACATTCGAGTGAAAGGTTATGGTAAAACAAAATAATTGCTCAGTGTGACCTTCTCATGCACGTGGCCCATGGGTTCATTTTTCAAATCTGTCTGCCTTTGGGTAATTACAGTATACATTAGGTAGCAATCACTCCATACTATCCAAAGACTTGTTTGTTGATATGTATTATTTCTTGTGTCAACCACTTGATAAATAATCAATGGCAGCTTAGATACAGTAATGGATGGTGGTTTTCGAAAGAGCTATAACAATCGCTGTGATTCTTCCTTTTCCTCCTTCTAAAGTCCATGGACTAGTTAAATACAACTACATTTCTTGGTCTATGTTTTGCTACTGTTGCTTTAAGGATTACAATGTCTAGACAAAAACATGGCCAGTTAAAGATGTCTGTATGATATTTAATACCTATATAAATAAAAATAATTTAAGAGCTTAGATTGTGATCATTTAAGTGAAAAACAATATGTGATAAAGTTTTAATGTTAATAATGCTAAAAAAAAGTAATACTGTTTTGCTCTTCTCTATTACCTTCTATCTGAGGATCATAAAATGACTTACAAATGTTATTAAATCAAGCCCATGAGGTAGTATTAGTCCTATATGACTGATGCACAACATTGTTAAGATAACACAGTAAAACCAGAACCCAGTGCAGCAATTGAAATCACTAGTCCAGGTTTCCAATTTATGTAATGATCAGTGTAGCATAAAGTATGCATATAACTGTAAGCCAGTATGTAGCCTCACCAGCTGCAGAAAGAAAAGTAATGTCCCAACTGAGGTCTCTTCTGATGTCTTTCTTCAGGGCTTGTTTTATTTCCAAATGCACAAACTCAGAACCAGAACAATTCAACTCAAATTAGTCAAAGGTTGCCAAGTCTCACAAGATAACAAAGCTGCACTGCCTTTCAAAACGAGCCCAAGCTACCCAAAACAAGCCAGTCCCATTTTGGTTGGCACTGATCCACGTCCACAGTGCCACCGGCCAACTGCCGGTACAGCCGACCCCCAAAATAATCCCTCCTCCCTACCCCCCGGTGGTATACCACACCACCAGAAATGCCCCAAGAGTCACCGACCAACAACGGTGGCACAGTGCCACTCCACTCCCCCCCCCAGCCCTGTGGAGCCCCCCCATATAGCCCTCAGGCCCAGCCTGGCCATGCCACTCCTCAATCCCCCCCAACTCACCCCAAGCAGCCCCCCAGCTTTGCCACCACCTCCTCCCTCCCCCACACAAGCCCCCACAGGCTGCATCCCCCTACCCCTCACAGTTCCCCCAATGGACCTCCCCCAGCTGGTGCAGGTGCAACACCACCAGAGATGCACCAACAGAAAGACCACCGACCACAGCTGAGCTTTTAATAATAATTAAAAAAAAAAAAAAACGCAAAAGCATTGCAGAACCAGCAGCCAGGCAAGGGCAGGCAAATCGCAGGCTGCTGCTACTGCAGCCTACCAGCCTACTGCTATCACTACCCCCGACCCATGCACCCACCCAAACCACAATCCCCCTCTACCAAACCAACCAACCCCCCTGCACCTAGTAGTCCAGGCAGAAGGCAGCCCATGGAGAGATAGTAGGCACTGCAGGGCACACAAGAAGCAAGCACATGCAGCGATCTCCAGACGACATGGGGAGAGGTGAGAGGGAGAAACCCAAAGTGGGTAATTATCACCTGAGGACTTTCAAGCTTCCATCAGCTGGGAGGAGACAGGACACACCCATCCTCTATGGTAGTCTCCTATGCCAGTTTCTCTTTCCCTTTTATTATAACCATGCTCTGATCAGCCATGTGATACGCAGGAACCCAGAAACCCGTTACATGTAGGATTGCCTTCACACCTTGTCACAACAACTAATCATGGGTGAACCTCCAGAGATTTGCTTTGGTTCAGACTTTGAAAGGTTCATTTCCTAGGCCTGAAAAATCAGGCCATAAATTCAGATTAGGCGGTCTCTCACCAGATCTCCCAAGCCATAAATACCATGATGACAGATTTCACTGTTGTGATATAGTACTTCCATTGATGGTCAAAAACAAGCCTTTTTTTTTTTTCTTTTTCTTTAAGTAGTAACAAAAGTTAACCAAACAAAAAGGTCTTGGGTTCACTTTACATTTTGGTCTAAGTTTTTGGTCAATTATGAATTTATCTGATGCAGCTTTATCAACTCTCCTGATTTTATTACGAGTCTCATTTGGGTGTTTTTTCTGTAAGCCCCAGCACCTGAAATCATATAAATATATAAATCTCAGCTTTCTTATTTTTTTTAAAGTTTGTAGCCATTATGGTTGCAAAACTTTGAAAATGGCACTGTATGTAGACTGAAGGCTCAGAAACAAGAAAACAAATTTTAAAAGTAATAAATACTGTGACAAAGTTCCTCCTTTATCTTGGTGGGTCCTGCGCTTATTGGCGGATTTTCTTGCCTCAGAGATTCACCATGTGGATTGGGGAACAGCCCAGAGACCTTCCCCTCTGGAAGAACCCACAGTCCAGGTCAATTGGGAGGTTTGGGGGGAACCCGGGCCCGCCCTCTACTCCGGGTTCCAGCCCAGGGCCCTGTGGACTGCAGCTGTCTATAGTGCCTCCTGTAACAGCTGCATGACAGCTACAACGCCCTGGGCTACTTCCCCATGGCCTCCTCCAAACACCTTCCTTATTCTCACCACAGGACCTTCCTCCTGGTGTCTGATTGATAACGCTTGTGCTCCTCGGTCCTCCAGCAGCACAGCCTCTCACTCTCAGCTCCTTGCGCCTCTTGCTCCCAGCTCCTCACACTCACACCACAAACTGAAGTGAGCTCCTTTTAAAACCCAGGTGCCCTGATTAGCCTGCCTTAATTGATTCTAGCAGCTTCTTCTTAATTGGCTCCAGGTGTCCTAATTAGCCTGCCTGCCTTAACTGGTTCTAGCAGGTTCCTGATTACTCTAGTGCAGCCCTTGCTCTGGTCACTCAGGGAACAGAAAACTACTCATCCAGTGACCAGTATATTTTCCCTCTACCAGACTCCTGTACCCCACTGGTCTGGGTCTGTCCCAATACTAATACTAATAAATAATAAAAAATATTAGAAATGTTAGAAATTTAAGCCAATCATTATTTTGGGGGCCTGATTCACAATTTCTAAACATTTGAGCGTTAGCAACATTGCTGATGAATTCCCCTCTCTTTCACACAACCTAATTTATGTCATGATCCCAGTTTTCAAAACTTAGCTATCTAAATCAAGGCACCGAATCCTATATTTGGGGCTCAATTCTGCAAGGTGATAATCATGCAGGTCCTGATTCAGACAAGAAACACGTGCTTAACCATAGTACACTTGCTTTAATTTTGAAGTCAATGGGACTATTCACATGACTGAAATTAAGCATGCGCTTAAGTGCTTAGATGCATTGGGGCCAGGATGGTAAGCCACTTACTGGACTATTCAATAAATGTAAACTGCCAGCATAAAAATAGTGCCTAAAAATAGGTATTTCTGTGTCCAACTGCTGATTTTATCGTAACGTCTATGGTTGACCCATATATTTTCAAAGATTGTATACAACTACGGTGCATGAAAATTCAGGCTGGGTTCTGCTTAAGTGATGACAGAAGTGGGCAAATTCTACCAATCCCTGGGAAACATTTTCCAAAGCTTCACATTACTGAGAAAGATTTCCAACAGAGAGGACCTGGAACTCCTGGATCATGGTTCAGGAGCATCCTCCTAATTTCCATTACTGAACATCTGGCTTTGGATATGCCTACAGGGCAATCAGAAAGTGTGATTGCCATAGGTGTAAACATAGCAGAACTAGCTGCTAGATGAAAGCTAGTTTGAGTAACAATAGGTGGCAGCACAGTGGCTACATGGGCTATATCCCCACCCATCCAGGTACATACATACATGGCCACCAACTATGCTGCCATGGCTTCATTGCTCCTGTTATTCTAGTAGATATGATCTAGCTAGCTCAAAGCTAGCTCTGGTATGGCTACACCTGTGGCAATACCAACTCCCAATTGCCATGTAGACATACTTTGACTCCCAGAGCATTTTCCCAGAAAAAGAAATCTACACGTGCATGACAGAACATATTTTAATTAAAAAATGCTTAAGAGTTACATCTCCTGGGTGTTGCAATATGTTTTTTTTTTAAGATGATTTACAAGTCATTAGTTGCTATTATGAAAAGCACTGAGAATACGCTACTAGGAGATGAAAGAATAGAAGATGGTAATTTTCTCTAGTTTTTTTTTTATAAAGCTTATGATTGTTAATACTTTCAGTTATAATTGAACTATCCTGGTTGTTAAAATACTAAGTCTTTGGATAGATTATTCTAGTTGATATGAGTCTCCAAGTTAAAAAAAAGAAAAAGAAAAAAAAAAGTCATCAGCCTTTCCAGCATCTACATGCAATGTTTTTGCCTCATTGATATGTTATGTATCATTTAACACCAGTCATCAATAATTGATTATAATTCTCTGATCCATCAGAATGCAGATCTCAGAGCACACGGTTGTATTCATTCAAACTAGTGACAGGGAGAATCTTGCAGAATATTCTACCTGTGGGTGAAATTCTCCCCAATGCAACGGGACTCATTTTAGTTGCACCTAAGCCCTATCTTGACAGCATAAGTGGGACTTAAATGATGCATAGGCCAGTGCTGGCCCTCTGCATAGGAGTGAACTTCACCCCAGTGTGAAGGGCATGGACCTCACAAGAGAAGAGAGTTTTGAGGAGGGATTTGAATGAAAAGAGTGTCTGTGCCTGGTGGCCTAGATTATTTGGTTTCTATTTTCCATTCTTATTTCATAATTCATCTTATAGTGGTAAAATCCTGTTGAAATCAATGACAAAAATTCCATTGGTTTCAATGGAACCAGGGCTTCACCCTAGGAAGTTCTGCTTTTTTAAAAAGTTCATTTTAAAATATGTCTTTTCTCTGAATACAGCATTTTTGCCTTTGTGGTGAAACTTTTAAACATAACCACTCTAGCCCAACCATTGAACGTGGTGTTTGTATTGTTCCATCTTGGCTAAAAATCTCTTTTTCTATGTTATATTGCAGAAGCACACAGACTTTTAACTTCTCGTTATAAATTGCCAGAGGTTCTTTAAATAAACATTTTAATTCACCAAACCACCCTGTACTATTAATTCACTTTATACAGTTTCAGATTAATTCCTTCTTCCCACTCCTTTTGAGAGGAGGCTTTGTTCTCCCTTCAGTGCGTGCTTGTATATCCAGTAATACTAATGGGAGTTATGAACATTCACTGAGGAAAGAGGAGACTGCTGTGGAAGAAAACGCAGTCTTCACTCTTAGGTTGTTTGCAAAATGTCAGAGACAGTTTATTCTCAAGCAATTGCAAGGGGGAGAGTGTGCACGGACAGGGATTCCCCCTTCCTAGGCAGGTCTCTGCCAGATAAACAATTAGGGCAAGCATTTATACCTTTTGTTGCATACAATAATGATCAACACGGCATCTTGTTTATACATATTCCTTCCTGATATCTTACTTTTCTCAATAGTTCCTGCTACAGTCTGTGTTCCATTCTTATCTAACACAAAGTCAAACAGCATCTCTTACAGTTTTCCCACTCGCTTCCCACTCACCCAGGCCCTGCCTTAAAGTCTCACATTATTAGAGTTAGAGTTAGCTTGACTCTTGCACTATTCTGTTGAAAACTAAGATGTCTGCGTCCAAATTCCCTTTATCCCTTTTTCCACTTCCACACTGCCATAGTATGTTTCACTTTCAAAAACCTAGATTCCCAGTAGCACTGAGTTTTGACTTGATGCAGCTGAGGAAAGTGATGGGTAAAGGTGACCATAAGCCCTGATCATGATCCAGGGTCAGGGGAAAAGGGGACAGAGGGAAGCTCAAATGGCCTGGTCTCCATCAGAAAAGTTGCAGCGGTTTAACTAAAACCATTTTTAAATTGATTTAGGTAAACTGGTGGAAACATTTAACGAAGGCACACCTTAACCCTTGCTTCAACTGGTTTAGCACAATCTGGTAAATTACAGATGCAAGCTCAACCAATTTAAGCAAGGGTTAAAGTGTGTCTTCATTAGGGGCTTGCATTAATTAATTCTGTCTAGTTAAAAGTCCATTTAGTTCAACTGGTGCAACTTTTCTAATATAGACAATACCTTTGTAAGGGAAAGGTTGTGGAAGATTGGCGAGGAGCTAAGTGGCGGACCGAGTATGTGACTGAATGTAAGCAAAAAATGCAGGCTGTGCAGTTAAAGGCCGTGCAATGAACCTTGTCCAGCAGATCCTGCCACAATGTAGTTTAGTATAGTTCAGCATGTTTTTGTCTGTAAACAAGTCAGCTTATATAATATGTATAATTTATAAATGCAATAAATGTAGCCAGCTGTTGACCCCATGTAACCTTAAAATAAGCGCGGGGGGATATAGCATTGCAGCGGACTCCCTTCAGTGGAGTCCTGCCTGGCCAGCTGTCCTGGACGGTCAGAATCCCCCGCGCAGCTTGGAGTGTAAGTTCTTCCCTCAATAAAGCCTTGCTTTTTACTCTCAGGCCTAAGTGTCATTCTTTTGCCGGTATCACGGCCCCCCTTGCGGGCACAACCTTAAAGCCGTCTTTTGGATGCTCTATGTTACACCAGCAGCTGCAATTCCATTGGGACCACTGCATCAGTCAAGAACCAGGTGAAGCAATCTGAACTTCTACAAAGGGAAATCCTTGGCCCTAGGCAGGACCAAGAACCCAGCTTTCTCTGTGTGTGTGTGTGTGTGTGTGTGTGCGTGTGTATATGCACACAAACCAGTACTGCCCGAAGAACATTCCAAAATATGAAGTTAGCTCCAAATCTTACTCCCAGCACACATCTCAAGCATCTTCTCTGTACCCCGGGGTTCAACCACTTTTGGGTCTAGAGTGGAAAAGAATAATTTCCAATTATCTCTAGGCAGCAGGGTGGCCTCTTTAGCCACACGACCAGTCTCAGCGCTGGAGATTCATCTGTATCACATGCACCCTGTACTTTGTGAGGAAGAGAATAGCTGATGGAGTTGTTTAGTGATATATCTATCTCCTTGTCTCTTCTCCAGCCTGTTGCACATCAGCTTGCTTGGAGACCTTATATAGCACACAAGGGAACAAGCTTCATAAATCTTCGTTTCTCTCTACCCCATGCACCCCATAAAATGGAGCCACATTGGCTCTGTTTTGCACCAAGCCATTCACATCTGAAGAGGGAAAACAAGATTTTCTCCTGAGTTGTAATAGAAAAGTCATCTTGATGCTCAGGCTCTCTGACTGTAATTTTCACTCCATGCATCTGAAGAAGTGGGTTTTTTACCCACAAAAGCTTATGCCCAAATAAATCTGTTAGTCTTTAAGGTGCCACCAGACTCCTTGTTGTTTAAGAGAGCTAAGTATGTATTGCTTGGCTAAGAGATACCCAGACACGTATGTGATAGAGGATTACCTCTAGTAGAAGGTTATAAACACCAAGGAGGAAGAGGAAATAATTTATTGCTGAACAAGCGGATATAACTAAGCAAAAAGGAATTAAAATAAGAAATGGAAATTTGGTGTATTACCATAAAAGCTTCCTAAACAGTGAAATGTGTCAGCCTCAAAGGGAATTGGTGAACGTCTCATTAAGAGGACATGTACAACTAAAGAAGACAAATCCCAAGGTAAGGTACTAAACTAACAGAGAAGGTTTGTATTGGCAGTAGGATGGATTGGATCATCATATTTTTCATTTCTTCTAGGTCTGTGCCACTTCTAACTCTATGAATGTGCAGTCTGGACATGACTAACCAATCTGTATTTAAAAGGTGTTGCAGAATTGCCTCAACACTAAGCAACAAAGCAGGAGTGTTTTTGATGGATTAACTTAATTTATATCTGCTTCTGTGAATCATCCCCAAGTATACAGGCTACATATTTAAAGAAGTCTTGGGTCAACTTGTGAATTTGTAAGTAATTTTTCCTATGTCAATAGAATATCAATTCCTATGGCCTATTTTCCTGTATAGGATAGGAAGTCTTTACAGGTCTGGAGCATCATGAAGTATAGAATGTCACTTAGGGCCTGATCCAAAACTAATTGCCATCAAAATCTGATTTTATGTTTATTGCTAGGACAGAGAGATCATCGATAAGACATTCTGGCCATTGAAAAATGCAGTGGAGGTGCAATATATGCTCCAAGTATGGAGTACAGCCCTTCCAAAACACTTGGAATTCTTAGTGCATCCAAAACATATGGCCAAAATTTCCATTTTGCGTATTTCTAATAACTGTATATTAACATTCACTTTGCATAGCCTAGGCAGCATCACATGGACTCTGTGAACTCAATTAAAGAAAACGATTCTATGTCTTGCATTAATTGATATTGTTTTTATCTGTTCACAGATGTCCCTCACAATATTCTGCATTCAGATCCCTTTCTCATTTAGCTTTAACTTTCCCCTCTAATTCTACATATTCATCTAAAGTCGCCTGATTATATTAGAAATGTGGGGAGAGTTTCTTCTGAGCTCTGACATTTTTGAACCATTCTGGATGGGACAAAGGCATCAGGAAACAACTGGATCTGGATAGCTGAAATTTCCCCTGGTGTAGGGAAATTTCAGAGGGCACATAGTGTATGGCTACTCTGCATTGTAAACTGGGGCTCAGACTCAAATTTGAGCCCAACCTCCATCCCTCCCAACCCCATCCATACAATAATCTTTCTGACTGGGGTCAGCAAGCTTTCAAGACCCAGGTCCTAGAACCCACCAGGGGAATCCTACTGGGACTCATGCCCAAGCCCCAACATTTTGCAGTGTGGATGCAACTCAAGCCTCGATTCACAGACTCATGTCTGGAAAGTTCACCAATGCTATACCACAATCCTCTGGGCCTGTGTTTCTCGGTCTATCACAAAATGTCCCACTTGATTGCGACGAACCAGAAGCAACCCCACTTGATTCAAATACAGTTCAAATGAAGCTGCTCAGTGTTTAATTCTTCCTTTCCACACAGGCCACTCACCTGGAAACACATAATAGTCTCTTGTGTTAGTTATGGCCACCAATAGGTAGAAGCCCTACACCAAGTGCACTGCCAGCTAGCCAGAAGAACACAACTGAATTCCAGTAAATCTGTGGTGTGAGGAGAGCAAAACATTTGATTTCAGCAAGAGTGCAAGAAATGGTCATGCACACAAAGAAATTTCAAAGACGCTTGAGGCATTGGGATCCACCAGACTGTCTGTCAGTGCAGATAGCAAGTCAAGAGGCAAGGTCAAGGATTGTAACAGCATCTCTGGTAGCTCACCTCCTAAGCGCAATTTGACCTAGGCAGTGGTGCCTAACAATCTGCTAACAAGGGATGGTTATAACCCCTGAGTCACAGGAACCGGAGGATAGCCAGCAGCCATTGGAAGAAACTCAAGAAGTGACTGGTTTTCATGCTGGTTACTGAGGAGACTATGCCGATTGAGTAACTACAGCATATCCTGGAACTATACTCAGAGGACCTGTTTGGGGAGCAGCCCACAGCAGAACTGTGGCTCTCTAAGGGCCATGAGTTGCTTGCACCAAATGCACACATACGGCACTTGCCCACAAGACCTCCTACTGGTTCCTCTAGTGAATTCATAATGCTGAATCTGTCATTGCATTAATTTCCATGGCAACAGATTTTGATGCCACAAATAGAGTTTTAATTCCAGAATACAGAAAAAGGAAAAAGATGTGTTGTGAAAGAGAATTCTTTTTCAAAGACAAATATTAAAGATAATTGCAAAGTGAATATAGCAAATTACTTTCTAAGTGAATTTTCTTTTATATAAATATTCTCTTTTAGAAGATTGTGCCGCTAAGAAGGGCATTCTCACCTTGAAGCTCTATAGGCTTAAAATAACATTCACAGATAGGTGATTAGATATGCTAATATTTGTCTCATTTTGATTATCCTTGATTACATGACACACATCCTTTTTCTTATCAGCTGATAAGATATTTTATATTAAAATTGAGAAATTATGCATGATTATTCTCAGTGGCATCTGCACATTTCAAAAGGTGTTGGTGGCAGTGTAAATCCTTGTTTATGAGATACAAATAGTCTTATATTTAGGATGTTTGTGATCCTGGGGGATTTACAAAATGCATTACAAAATTAGGGCCCAATCCAGAGCCCATTGAAACCAATAGGTGTTCAATGAGGCCCTTAAATTGATATACGAGTTTAAATTATGCCTAGGGTCATCCTACTTACATTCTAGTTCCCCTTTTTGATAGTCTTCAGAGAGGGGAAATCACAAGACCTTTTGCATGCAACCTTGTACTTTGACCATTTCTCCTAGGATCTATCCTCACCATCCCCTATCTTAAGTGCTCTTTGAGGTGCTCAGTAATCATCCCAAACAATCTGAGGCTAGAGACCTGAATGAGACAGTCTTCTTGTCTTTTGTGATATGTAAAGAGGCATTCTCCTATTCAGCTGTGGTACTGAAAGATTTGCAAGACCAGCCTTAAATGTAATTACAAAGTATTGTAAAATAAACCTGGAAAAGATAAACATCCACATCTAGCTTCCTTGTTTAATGCTGAGGTGTCCACTCTGTTTTCTTATATTTAGTCTCTAGGAAGAGAGAAAACAGATGTCCCTTCACACAAGGCACCCACTGCCTCTACATTCAATCCCCCTCAGTACTCCCTTCCTTCCATAAGACCCAGGTTTTTCATACAAGGATAAAGAGGGCCACAGGGCTATGCATCTCTTAAACCCCACAGAAGCTCTCAAAACACAGTTAGGTGGAACTTCAGTGATGTTCAGACTTTGAGCTAGCCCTCTACAGAAGGATGAATTTCACCCACTGATGAATACTAACATGCAGATCCTGGCCTCTGTATCCCTGGCTTTTGGGCTAGAGAGCTGTCCTGAGAGGGCAGCCAAAGATTTTCCTAAGGAAGGGGAAATCCCTGATTATGCCACTCTGTCCCCACTGTCCCAGGCAAGGAGTTATTCCTGTATAGACGTAGAATATAGTTAAGGGTTGCATGGGGCAGAGCTATACTGTGCAGTGTTCTTGTAATCCCTGTTTATCCATAGGGGACCACTCTACCCAATAACATTTTGAGCAGCCCCTAATCTGCTCTAAATTAAGTGATCCCAATTTGGGCTGCAGGTGAAAAGTTCCCCTCCTAACATGGTCAACTCAGCATATCTTGACTTGTCCTGGGGGATCTGGCTCACAGTGAATATTTCCTAGAGGTATGCATGGGATCTTGATCTAGTCCCTTCTGTGTATTTGGATGTGTTAGCAAACATTGAATCATCGGAAATTCAATCCAATGGAAATGCATGGGAAATCAATAGAACTCCATGAAAACTAGAGCTTTCCCAGAGTCAGATTAAAATCAGCTTTCGCCGCTGCTAATGATCCAGACTCATTAGCAGTGAGCCTATAGGATTACAATGTACCACTAGCAGAAAAAAAATGCATCTGGATTTCTTCTAATTGTTCCTAGTTTATCACAGACTTCAAATGCACTTTCGTTTGGGGAGACAATCTAATCAGAGTAAAGATCTCTAGGATGATAACAACTAAACAGAAAGCAATTATAATTCACACTCAAAAACTACATTAAAAGAACATTAAGGTTGTGACACAAACTGAGAAAAGTAATAAAATGCACAGGTAAAGGAAGACACTTACTATACTGTATTTTCTCCAATACTTATGCATAACAGGACATCTCCTTAACTCCTTCTTGATGTGCCCTATTGGAGAATTAGAGGGCATAAGGCAGGTTTCACTCCTAAGTGCATTTTCTTTCATTGTGCTTTGTCTCAGCCTTCACATTCTTTTAACAGTGTGTGTGTGTGTGAGAGAGAGAGAGAGAGGGTTCATTTTTATACTAAATACTACAGGAAAAAATATTAAAGGGGAATTGTGTAAATGTTAAAGTTTAAACCTGATCTTTGACATTTGGAAACCTTTGAACTGATGTTTTTAAAGGGTTCTAAATGTTTCCAAGTAATCTCATTGGAAATACTATTTCACTGGCATAGAATTTACATTTCACAAAGCCCTGAGCAAAATATCTACTAGGTTAAAGACTGTCTAGTCACAAATTATTTTGCTATTCATTGAACAATAAAAGCAGAAATGATTATCTCAATCATGTCACATGGATCAGAAAATTTTGACATCTCATTTGACATTCATTTTAGTGGCTCTTTTAAAAAGAGTGTAATTTTCAAAGTTACTTATATTCATTTAATTTATTTATTTTTATCTTTAGCTATTGCAATGCTGAGAGTGATTTATAAATTACTGAAAATATATTTGCAGTGGTGGTGTAGCCATGTAGGTCCCAGGATGTTAGAGAGAGAAGGTGGGTAAGATAATATATTTTACTTGACCAACGTCAGTTGGTGAAAGAGAATGTTTTGAGCTCCATAGAGCTCTTCTTCAGGTCTGGGAAAGGTAATCAGAGTGTCACATGGTGACGTGCCAAGTGGAACAGATTGTTAAGCATAAGGAGTTAACAAGAAACCATTCAAAATGAAATGGGCAATTGACACCTTGTCTCTCAAAAGATACTCACATTTTCATTTTTATGATCAATACCAGTCTTAAAATATTTGGAAATGGCAGTAGAACAAAAAATATACAAAAGAGGTGAAATCAGTATCTTGTGTCTCAATTATTGTTAAATGTTTTAGTTTAATACATTATTTGTTGTTACTTAAGGATTCTGAAACACTCTTATGGTACTCCAATTTTATAGTAATTAATGCAACTCATTTATTATAATGAAGCCAATTACCTATAATCACAATCTCATATCTCAGCGTAATATACTGTAATAATTTCAGCCAAATACCACAAATGCCTATTGTGATGGAATGCACCCCTGTATTCCCACTCTACACACCATTGTAATACTCTGAATACAAAATATGTCTTGTAAGGTATCATCAGAAAATTAATAAAACTTGCAGGTCAATAATATGGTGAAATATATGTAGCAACATTATATGTACAGTTCTGAACATAAAATGAAATCATGATTGAAATGTGTCTGGGGAGCGGGCAAGCCTGTTTCCCACCTGTTTCTTAAAGATGAAGGACAAGAGGACACCCCTACCTAGGTGTCAAAGCTGATTGGCAATCACCTATCAAGCAGCCATTTTTTGGCATGGAAAGCAGGGAAGGCAAGAGACAAGAGAAATCTGCATTTCAGCATACACAGGTGAAAACGAACAGCATGGAACTTCCCCCACCACACCCCATGTCTCCTTGCTGTCTGCTGGAAAGAATTTTATCCGGGGGGAGGAGAGACACTCTCAGGAAAATGCATTTCAAAGGGTGATTGAACAATAAAACTGAGGGGGTAAAACCACCCCAAATTCTCTTTCCCTGCCCATCTCTCTCTTTTCACCTAAGGGGAAAAAAAGAAACAGCCACTGGACTTTGGGAGCAGATCCTAGTCTGAGAGTTTGGTCAGTAATGTTACTGGAACATGTGGTAAGGGACTTCATCTTGAACAAAGTCTAGTTTGTTAAGTTTAGAAAGTATTTTATCTTTATTTTTGTAACCATTTATGACTTTAATGCCTCATTACTTGTATTCACTTAAAAACCTCTCTCTTTGTAATTAAATGAGCTTGTTTTATTCTTTAATCAAAACTAAACCAGTGTTCTAAACTGTGGGTAATTCCATTTGAAATAGCAAATGTTTCATCTTGATCCCTTAGAGGGGCAACAGACCGAATATATCTGGACTGCCCAGGGGAGGTCTGGACAGTGAAGAACATATGATTTTGGGGGGAAATCTGGGACTGAGTGTGTGTGGAGGTTACCATGTGGTAACCACAGCTGCATTACCAGAGATATTCCCCAGACTCCATTTTGTATTCTTGACCTCCATTTTTGAGTAAGCAAGAGTTATTCCGCCATTGGAAGCTGCAGGTCACATGGTACTTCAAAAAGTAGGGGAAAGATCAGATGCTGTAGACAACATAGAATTGGTGGGAAAACCAAAGTAGGGGAAAGGTCAGCAAATCATAACTCTGAGGTAATCAATGGTTGCAGGCTAAAAATAGAACTCGCAGCGAGCATGCACAGAATGTTGGCAGTGAGCATGTGCAGTAAAGATCTGACAGAGATATTAGAAAAAACATCTAGAAAGTTCTGACATCTGTAACAGAGTGCAACCAGTTAGAATCATCTTAACTATATGTTACTGTGGTTTGGAGTGCTCTAACTTGTTGTAAAGGCTTTGTGTTTTAGATTATTGTATTAGGGATTATTACTTGTACCAATAAAAAGGTGCCTTGTTTTGGAAAGAAACTCAGTCTTTGTGTCAGTCATTTATTGGAAGGCTTTTATTTATCCACGTCCTCCAGGTATTTCTTTAGCCATCCTGGAGGCCTATACCTTAGGAAAACAGATTGGTTTGTAGGTGAGCTATTCTGGTGCTACCCTAAATCTGTTTTTGGGGTAACGGCTGCTGGAAGCCAGTGAGAGACTGGAGTGTGTTGCCAGGCTGCCGCTATACACAGACACTCAGGGTGTTACCTGCATGATGGCAGGCTGTTTGTGAGTGACTCAGTTGGGAGCTACAATAGCAAAGCATTGTGAGGCACCAAAGGTTGCAGGGCAGGTGGAGATAGCCCCTCACTGATCTACTTATACACACACTTACCTCTAAGCACTTCTATAGCCCGATCAACTTCATGTGACTACTCTTGTGCTTAATGTTAAAACACATGCAAAACTATTTTCAGGATGAGAGCCAGAGTGGTACAGTAACCATGTTTTGTTTGTTAGTTTTGGGGAGAGCTTTGCTATTTCAAAATTTCTTCCATTCCAGAATACAATAAAAAAATGGAAATTTTCCAAAAATGGAAAATTCTGAAGCAAAACTGTTTTGAGGTTTTTTTTTTTTTTTTTTTTGACAAAAATCAAGAGTTTGTTGCAATTGTGACTTCCCCCCCATTTTACAGAAGGGGCAGACTGGCAGAACAACCACCCATTATCTCCATATTTTCCTCTCTTCCTATATTTCTAAACCGACCAGGTGCACTGCAGTTTTTCCAGGTCACCTAAGTGTGTATGATATTTGATCTGAAATTTGTAAGCCATACTGTAATCCTACAATTCAGCCCAAATTATTCTCCTAGAGCAGGACAGGAATTAGATTGTCACTCCTAGTGACAATCTGGTTCCTGTTCCCCACTCACTCCCAAGGAAGTAACCTGCACCAGCCTCCTCCTGCATGCTGCGTCCAGTGTATGGGCTGGCCCTCTGGTAAGCAGAGCAAAGACTCACCAACTCATTCCTCTCCCACCTGCATAGGATGGGGCATAGCACCCTGGCAGTGGCTTCCCTTCCCCCTGCATATGCTTAGGTGTGGGTTACCTATGTAGTGGCTTCTTATGCCCCCCTGGCTCCTCTTCACAGCCACAGAAGAGGACTCACAAGTCACCCCTATATAATTAAGTCTTGATACGTTTTGTAGAAATCCTAAGATTTTTTTCAAAGGTGCGCAGCAAACAGCACTGTAGATTTAATAGGAAACTTGCAAAAGAATTTGAGAGTGACTTTATTTTACCATGTGTGCTACCTATGCCCCTTATGTTTGTTCACGTAGATCCCAGGTCTAGCTACATCTGCTAACACTCATCAGTTCATACCACTAGCAAAAATAGTGCTGTCACTTTTTATGTTCTTATCAGCAATTAGCAGCCAGATTAAAGTTATGTTTAGGAAAAATAATAAGACAAGTACAGTAACATATAGTGTGAGGAAGGAGAGATAGTCGGAAATACTTTTATTCTGCTAAATAAATTCAGTTTAGCAGTTACTTGGCACAAATTATGCTAGATTTGAATGGGATATGTACATTGTTGTTAATACTAAAGACATTTTGAAGTCTTTTACAAAGGACTGATCCAGTTGCCATTTAAGTCAATGGCAAAACTATTGATTTCAGGGGATACAAGATCATGCCACATTCCCCACCCTGTCGCACCACTTTTACACTTGTGTAGGGGAGTTGGGAATTATACCTTCATTTCCCAATTACTCAAATTCAGGTAGAAAACTAAAATCAGTCAGTGTGTATGCAATTACAGGATTGGGATTAAAGTATGTCAGGACTTGATAAAGTATGACCCCAAATCCTACCCAAAATAAATGGGTAACATGTTGCCTGATTTGGTCTCAAGGAACAAACCTTATCAAGACTCTGACATGATGCCTAAAAATTATGGCACTTCCTCTCCTTTTTGAAGGTGAAAATCATAGTACTTAGAAATGGAAAAGACATATTAGAATGCTGGAGAACATTATCAACGGCAGGCGAGAGAGAAACAGACATGCACACTGACATCAGTGGGCTATAAATTGGCCCTGGCAGGAGTGGTAATACTTTACATGCCTCAGCTCAATAGCACACAGTGCATGGGACATTAAAACATTTTTATTGACAGACAGAACATTGGCCAGGACACTGAGTTTATCATCTGATCGGCATAAAGTCCTAGCGAGTCATCATGAAGAAGCTGATATCAGCAATTGGCAGAATTTTCCTGAGTTAATCTGAAAGACAATTTACACGTGTGCCTATTGCCGAAACACCCAGGAACCTCAGAGTTTACTTTTTCCCTCATTAATTATATCAATATTCAAAGTTAAAGAAACATTAAACTTGCCCCTTTAAAATATAAGAACTTACATTTTCAGACTTGAGCTATAACTTAAATTCCCTATGACTGCATGACATTTAGCATGTAAGTATATGGTGTCTGCTTCTGCTCTGATTGAAGTCACTGAGCGTTTTGCTGTTAGAGGAATAGGAAGCAAGAGCAATCCCATGGTTAGTGAAATATTTACTAGGAGTTTTCATCACAGCATTGACATGTCTGGCTCTGCTACATAAAGGAAACTGATACTTTGTATAAAATAGTTTACGAACAGCAGTTAGCAGGCCATTAAATTCATTACATAATAAAGATTTATACGGATGAATGCAGTAAATGATTTAATTCCAGCAAGTCCTTAGCTGGACCTTCTGGTTGAGATTTTCAAAGTATCTTAGGGGATTTAGCCTCATGTACAACATAAATTTTAACCATTATTCCTAATGTTGTGGCTTCATTTAAATAAAAACAGCTTGGATTTCTCTTTTTTTTTGTGATCATATTTCCTTCAGTTCACTTTGACATCAGTACAACAGATCAAAGAAAATACATCAGAACTGTAGTATCTGTACACAGTAAGTGATATGGGTACAGAGAAGGATAATTCTTTGTAAATTGCCTATACAAACATAAAAATGCTGAATGGCAAAAGACTAATCATTTCTTTTTAAAGGTAATTATTTAGTGAGGACAATGGGGTCATTGTTTCATCAAAACACCATTAGAAACAATTTGCTTTTTGTAGTATTCACTGAATAATTCATACATTCAAAAATAAATCAAATTGTTTTATATATTTAGTTGGCCTCCACAAGACAGATCCTACATTCTCCCTAATATTTACACTTGTTAATACTTCTCTGATAGATGAATTAACAGAGAGTTGCAGCTTAATTAGTAGAGTCAAATCGAAATTTTGTATGTTTGTGATATTTCAGCAGTTCAAGAAAGATGAATAGTAAAAGGTCAGTTTCCAGCCAAGGATAACAGTTAGGCTACTGATGAGCTGAGACAACAACCTGTCATGCTGACCAATATTGTCTTATTGTTTCCTTCTAACTCCTCCATTTATCTGTATCCATCTGTTGGCTCTTGTCTTATGCTCAAATTGTAAAGTTCTTTAGGTCAGGGATCATCTTTGTTCTGTGTTTGTATATTACTTAGCACAATGGGGTCCTGGCCAATGACTGGGGCTCCTAGATGCTCTGGAAATACAAAAAATAAAGATGATAATGTTAAAAAAAGCTGTAAGCTATAATGCAACAAGCAGGTCAGACTAGATGATCATAGTGGTCTCTTCTGATCTCAAAATCTAGGTAAACAGATGTTGTGGCAATAAGCATGCAGCTCTGGAAAAGCACCTGTTGTAGTGTTAATTTTGAAATAGAAGAGTAATTTACAGATAGTTCTTTTTTCCCCCCTTTCAGGAAAAAAAAATGGCAGAACCATTTTAAATCACCTTTGTGTAGACTAGCGTTTGCAAACATTCATCCAAAGAGAGAAAGTTCTGAGCAACTGGAAACAAAGAGTTATCCTGAAAACTCTTATGCAACATTACTATCATAATGTGTATTACACAGTGCCTAGGGGGCAGTTGAACACACTGTACTGGCACTGTACAAACAGAACACATATGTCTATATCATCATGATCCCATTTGGAATGTGAGTTTTATGTCATTTGTATGCATGACATGAGCCCTAATTGCATCTGAGATTTTAGAAATCATGAAGGTTAGAGTGAATCCCCACCCTTTCACTATAGAGCGTATGTTTAATATTTCAATATTGAATGTATACAAAGAATCAGTTGCTCTATGCCTCTGTGTGCCCTATTATCTCTCCTTTTATTGCAAGGCAAACCGTTGGACCTGCTAGAACCTAATGTCTGACTGATGATGCCTTGATTATATTACTTTTTGTTGTATCCAAGTCCAATTCATGGATATGCTTTAGTAACAGATGAAAGCATCAGTTTTGTCTACACTTTCTCTGCAAAAAAAGCACCAGAAACACATGAAGGAGGACAATAGAGACTGCACATCAAAACATTCATGGTTTTAGAAAATGACCCTGAAAGATGAAAGCTTAAAGATGGTCCCAATACACCCATTTAAGTGCTTGAGAAAAACCACAAAGCAAGTAGAAAGAAAAAGGAGAGGTAGCATCAAAGCACTATTTTAAAGTGCTTTTCCATCTCCATAATTATCCAAGGTGCTGATACTTCAGATAAACCCTTTTTCCTTCTGAACAATTAACATCTCTCTACCTTTCTAAAATACAGAATAAAACTTCCAGTAGAGATATTTAGTTTTAGAAGTTTTCTTGTAAGGGAATCCAAATGTTGTGCATCACAGTGGAAGGAGAAGAAGAAAGTCAGAGGGTAAATTCAGCTCACTGTGTACTTATGCTACTGCTGGGCCATCACCAGAACACATCAGATGGCAATTGTTATACTTAGAGCAAGAGAGGTCTCAAAAGGAGGATCCAATAGATTTTTTTAACTGCACTTTCGGAAAACTATGTCACTGATCTCCTTTTACTGTATGTACATTTCTTTTTGTCCTCCTGCTGCTACAGTGATCTAACAACTGTTAAAATCAATGAAATGTTCCATTAACTTCACTGGACATTGGATCAGTCCCATACAACTTCTAACTGCCCTAACTAGCAAAGTCATTCTTTTTCCTTACTAGTTTTTAAACAGTCTAGCTAAACTTCTCCTTTAACTTTGGGTGTTTCTTTAATAAAAAAAAAAAAGAAAAGAAAAGAGGTGATTGCTAGAGACAGATTTTCCACCAGTCCCTAATACAGTGTCCGTAATACAGAATATAGGTGATGCTTGAAAGGAAGTAAGCCTACTGGTAAAAATCACATTACATGTTGATCAACATGTATTCCATCTATAATTGTTATGCACCTCAGAAAAAAATATGCACACCAGGGAGTTTAATATTAGGCACTTACACATCTAGGAATGTAAGCAAAGATGATATTCTGCTTTTCAGTTATGCTGGTCTAACCCATAGTAATATCATTGAAGTTAATGGGATTGCTCCGGTTTTAACCCAGTGTAACTGAAAAGAATCTGGCTGGCTGTGGCCTGTTTTTCAGAGATATTGAGCACCCAGAGCTTCCCCTGACCCGTGAGTGGCTCAGCAACTAAAACTTTGGCCAAACCATCGGCTGATGATCTTGCACAATGTTTAATTGTCACCTTATCAGCAGGATCGAGCCCTTTTAAACTGTATTTGCTGCCACTCAAATTAAAGAGAATTTAGGATCAAAAATGTAACTTGTAACTTTTGTTGGGAAGGCTGGGAAAGATACCACATAGCTTTCAACAAACCTACTTCACCCTTCAGTAGACCTATGCTGGATTTGCTCCACTGTAAATAAGAGCAGAATTTCTCCTGAGCTTTTTGTAATATGACAACCTCTCACCAAGAAATGAAAAGTGATCCCAAAATAGTCAACCCTCGTTACTAGAATCAAAGAGTGAATGGATAGTGCTCCCCATCTGCCTGTAGCAAGCACTTAAGGCTCATCCTGCCAGGGCTAAGTACCTCCTGTAAGGTCATCTGCACCCTCACCTCACACAACAGTAGACTGTAAGCTCTCAAAACCTCTCAGGACAGTCATCTTACTAAACAAGCAGCTCTGAGTTGCACACACCCCTAATTTATAGAGCTGGGCAGAGAAAGGTAATTCCATTTCATGAAGAATTTTGATTTGTTGGAATTGGGTTTTGCTCCAATTTGCATCAAAAACCAAAAATCTCAAAGTTCTCTTCAAAAAGGAATGCAACCCTAGCTCAGGGGCAGTATGCATGGCAGGCTGCCCCAAAGACACTGACCCCAGAAGCCAGGTGGGCCACTTTTCAGAGACAGTCTGGCAGGGGAATGCTGAGGAATGGGTGGGTAACCAGGCAGGAAACCAGCCAAGTTTCCTATGGGTTCTGTCATAACATCATCCAAATCAAACCATTTCCACAAAAAGTGTTTCAATTTCAATGGATTGGCAAATTCCAAATGATGTGTTTCATCTGATTTTTTCCAACCAACTATATTAAATTACCGCACCCACACGCCTCGTGCCATGCTACCATAAGACAGAAGTCAAGATTAGGGCCCCTCTTAGTGCCACAGGGCTGCTCTGTAATAATTTATGTATACTGTATAATCTATATGTTTGTCTGATTGTTGTGGGGATTTCATGTATGACTATCTTGGACTAAATCAATAGGGCTATTGATAAATGAACAGAAGGCAAGACAGTGACTTGAAATAAGTTGTCCCTCAAACACTTGATGGGATGGGGTGGGGGATGTTACAAAACACTTGAGACAATGCAAGGGCCTTTTGCTTTGCTGATCTGGCTTGGTCCTCTGTGGAGATCAAACTAGTTTTGAGCAGCAGGTCCAAGCCTGAGAAGCTAAGACAAAGGTCTGCGGGCTGGAATTTCAGGTCAGTCCCACAAAGGACAGAAGATCCCACAAGAACCCAGACTTCATAAGTTGGGGTGTCTAGGAAGTTAGACCTGCCTAGGGTCTTGGCCAAGGGATGGCAACCCTTTACGTTACATAGACATGCATGTAGACTTTTTTTGCTAGGATTTATGTTATGATTTGTTCCTATTGTTAAGATTAAATAATATTTTCCTTTTAAAAAGGTTGTTTGGGGTATTTATATGTACCTCTGGTCATAAGCTCCCAAAGGGAAGGATAGTAGGTATGAATTCCAATTGGAGCTGCTGGGTAAGCAAGGCCAGTACACAGGGTACTGTACCTACGACCCAGTCTAAGAGTGGGAGAATCATGGGGGGCGCAAGGGCAGGATCTCGAGGAGAAGAGGCGGTGCAGGGGGAGGGGCTAGATGGAAGGAGCGTCGCATCGCATGCTACTCCCGGGGGCTTGTGAGTGACGAGTGATGGCAGCAGCAGTGTGTGTTGCATCACAGCAAGGTGAAGGGGTGAGGCACTTGGGCCCCACCCGCTCCAATCCCTGCGGTTGGGCCCTGCTGCGCCCGGAGCCGGCGGGCCAGGAGCGTGGCCCGTGTTGCTGAGGCAGGGCAGGGTGGGGACACTGGTGCTGCCTGAGGGGTCCAAGCTGCTGGACAGGAAGCAGCATGGTGAGTGGGTGCTAGACAGCCCCAACTCCGGTCTACTGCCCAGGCCCAACCACTGGCTGCTGGCCCCAAGCATGCTGTGTCCTCCGGGCTGCCCAAGCCAGATGCCATGGGCCAGGTGCCGCCGGTGAGTAGAGCCCTGCGCGTTTGTATCCACATCTGATCAACTATCTGCAAAAATGGTCCACGGATATCTGTGGATTTGCAGGGCTCTACCCATCATCTTCAGTGGACTTTTGGACAGGCACTTGGTGAGAGCAAAATTGATAAGCAAGAGAATTTTACCTTGAACCTTATAAGAGGAAGTTACAAACCATAAGTGTGATCCTGCTCCCATTGAAATCAATAGCAAAATCTCACTGATTTCAAGGGAAGCAGTAGAAAAACTGTGTGCCCAATACTGCTCTCCTTACTCAGGGAAACGTCCCATTAAAATGGAAGTAACAAAATATAATAAAATAAGTATAGTACTGAATGTTCATATATATATATATATATATATATATTAGAAAACCCATATTTGTGTATTAATACTGCACACCTTGCAGATGGTTCAGCAATTTTGTGCTTAAAGTGCATGTTGGGAATACAGCAAATACAGAAGGCATAATACTCAAACAGTTTGACTTTGTTTCAGAGTTGCATTATTGATGATCACAGCCATTAATGCAGATCAATATTAAGCCACTCTGGTTGCGGTAATTTATACATTACACATGCTTTGGTTTTTATTTAATGTGATTTCATGAAAAATGACATTGGAATAATGCATGTCAAATGAAACCTCAGCCTGTGCATGAATTACAGTGTTAACATGCACAAGAGAGTAACATTTTGGAAAATCTAAGTTTCAGTGAAAGCTTTAATTCCTCAAGGGAGACAAGATTTTCCTATCTCTATACTCAACCTGTTAACATTCAATTAATTCAAATTTTAAAGACACAGATGAGACACACTGGATTTACAAAGGTAAAAATGGCAATCCCTGTGTATTCCCAGGAAGCCACTATATACATGTTAATTTGGGAACTCTCCCTCACATTGTTAGTAAAATTGTTACCCAGGCTTCTAACATTGGTATATAGGCAATTAAAGAATTTCTTCTTTTCATGTCTTTTGGTTCTTTGATTAATGTTATTCTCAGCATCTTGATTTTGTGTGGCATGCTCATATCTTCCCTCTTTTGACATTAGTTTAACCCCTTCTGACTACACTAGTCAGTCTATTCCCAAGGAGACTGGCCCCCTTCCACTGAGGTGAAGGCTATCCAAGCTATACAGCCCACTCTTCCCCAGAAGGTAGACCAAGTGTTCCACAAATCCATAACCTTCCACCATTTACATAGCCAGCAATTCACTTCCAGAATCTTCTGGCTTGTCTTCTTCACTCATGGGACTCACTGCCTACCGTGGAGTTTCTTGAACGTCTCTCTGAGGAATCTGGTGGCGGCCACTGTCAGAAATAGGATACTGCACTAAATGGACCAATGGTCCAATGCAGTAAAGCAATTCCTATGTTTCCTCCAAAGATTTAGAAATAGCTTTAGTGTGGTTTGATTATTACTTTGTCAGCTGAGCAGTATATTATATATTTTCTTTTTTCTTGATTTCATTCATTCCCATAAGTTATTTCTTCAAAACATATATTAGTTCTTAATTTAAATTAATTCAGCTGGATTTAGTCCATCACTGAAAATGGTCCCATTTCAGTGCAAAAAGAGAGTCAGACATGACCAGTTTTGGATTCACAACAAAATATGAAAATCTTGGATATCTGAAATGTTGTTATAAATATGGTGTATACATCCATTGCTGTGAAAGTCACACCACATTCCTTTCAAATGTTCCACAAAAGCTTGGGCATCTTTAATGGGTTTTAAAGAGGACAAAGATAGTCAGCTTTAAGTGCATTTATGCCATAGGTATCGGTTGTGAGAGCACATCACAGCTACTGAAACCTCACCTGGCAAATTGTTCTTCAAAGTGAATATGAATGCACCACTTCAGCATAGAGTGAAGGCCAAGCTTAGAAGAATACTTGGACAAAAAAACATGCATCCCAGCCAGCAGGAAGTATAAGTGTTTCCAAGTGCTGGAGCCAACAAAGCTGCTGAAATGTGAGATAACATTCAGTAGAAGATCCCTGCATCAGGACCTCACTCTGAATGTGACTTTTGTTACATTGTTTGCAATAGGACAAGTGAGCCTAGGATCAAGTTAGTGACAATGTCACAAAGGGAGAGAAACTGGGCCCATGGACTGAATGCCAAACTAGCTGATAGAAACAGCATATGTTCCAAAGTCATCTAAGGGAAGATGCAATGGGGGGAGGGCCAAAGACCTATGAAATCTGAAGCAAAGACACCAATTTTAAAGTTCACTCTCTGATACAAAAAAAAAAAAAAAAAA
>NW_020664413.1:13313637-13392044 GCF_002925995.2 Terrapene triunguis | reverse complement strand
AAAAAAAAAAAAAAAAAAAAAAAACATACTGGGGCAAACTCAGCCTAGTTATCACTGGCAAACCAGGAAGTTGTGCCTTCTTACACTGGGTTCAGTTATGACTAATTTCTTTTAAACAATATATACATATGTATATGTATGCATTATAGTATATGACAGACCACTCATACAAAACATAACCCTTTTGCTGTTACTTTTTCCTTGTCTTACTGTAGATCACTCTGTTCTGTCTACCTTTTGTGTCTTGTCATTAACTTAGCTGCTGGCCTGAAAAGATTATCTTTTTACTACATGTTTGTAAAGCAATTGGCAGAATGGGGCAATGATTTTGGCAGATGCACCTAGATCCTTCAGCAATACAAAATTTTATAATAATAGTATATTACATCCAAAAAAAATGGAAGCGGGGAGACTAAAAGAAAAAAAATCACCCCTTAACAACACAAATAAAAACAGTAAGATCTGTTTGCTATTATTTCTGGAGTTGTACTATTCATCATTTGAGTTGCATTGTTGTATGAGATGGTGCTGTATTATACTGTATTGTACTGTGTTGTTGTATGAGTATTCAGATGGCCATGTGGAAATGTTAACTTATCCTGAAAGTTTCAAGAGTGTTAGCGTAAATATTTGCCAGAACAATTGTACCAGTGGAGAAGGTTTTTTTTATTCAACATTCATTTTTCTTCTCTTAAAAATTGCAATAATCCATTCAGGGAGGAGAAACTAAATCTTGGGTTATTGGTGTCATACTGTGAACAGCGACTAGAGAATTGAACAGTTTGCAAACAACCCATTGGATGAGACTATTTGGCAAATACTTACAAATAATGGATAGAATTCACAGAACTCAAGATGGCTTGATGAACGATATACGATCGGGGGAAGGGGGGAGTTCAATTGACGGGGCGGTTCATCAGCTGGTGTAATTTGTCATAGCTCTATTGATTCTAATGGAGCTCTGACCGTTTTTCCAGCTGATAATCTGCCACATGAATACTACTACAAAGAATACTTCTATCAGCTCTCCTCTTGAGCTAATTACTGATCCTACATGCTTAACATTGCAGCCCATATTACTTACAGAAGGCCACCACACAGATGGAAGGGGAAGTTGGAGGGCCATTGAACACAGTGCATTTTATCAATGTGCTACCATTACAGAAACACCTGTGCTAAACACCTGACCCACTGTGAAAATTCAGCGTTCAAAAGCCCCCTCAAAATTTTTCATGTGTTACCTGTGGTGAGGTGGTACACACCAGATTGCAGTATGAAGCGTATAGAGACACTGGTTTAGGACCCCATAGAAAGACCTTTTAATAAATTGCCAGCAAAGTACCCTGGAACTTCTTCACTTCTTGATCAATATCTCCTTGTTTCTGCACTGATATTTAAAAAAAAAAAATTATAGGGTGGAAAAGTTCTAAATATAGTCACTGGTGTACATTACCATGAAGAGCAAGGTTCTAAGATTGCCACAGCTTTCATGGAGAAAACTGGGATGAAAGTTAAGTTTGAGTGTTTATAAAATGAAAGCAACCCAACCACACACAGATATGGACATGAAAAAAAAAATCAACAAACACAAACATTACCACACTATTGAGATCACGAAGTTATCCAGTAAACAATGGAGAACTAAGGCTAGAATAAATAACTTGGCTCTCCACTGGATTAGGCTATCAATTTAGGGAAATTTTTTGCTTTAGAAAGAGAGAGAACAAAGAATCTAAATTAACTGCAGTCACAGTAGGCCATAAAGTGACCTGCCAAGTCTCAGCAAGAGCATACTGGAATAAATGAACAGTGAATCATTTCCATGAATGGAAAGTAACGAGCCCCTTCTGTGACGAGAAGGGGAAAAGTGAAACAGAGAGAAAACAAGGATCAGATAACTTCCTTATTTGTAAGAACCAAAGCAGAAATAGAAAATGACTTGAAAAAAACAGATCAAGCATATATTGGGTAGAGGTGGGCCAAGGAAGTGTATTATGGACCTTCCTTCAAATAAACAACCAAAAATTTGTTAAGACTTCACTTTCAACCCCTTTCATTTGCTTTCTACACACATACCCATCACCATGCCTCAGTGGGTCACAGCTAAGTATGCCAAATTCAGGATGAACTGCTGAGAAATAGGGCAGACACTCCCCCGACTGGTGGTTATTCTATTATTAGATATAGCAAGCCAAAAACAAAAGTAAACTGTCTCACCACACTGGTTAACAAGTCTAAACTGCAGTCTCCTTAAGCATCCCAGCCCTTGTTTCACCACCCAGACACTAGACTATAATGAGTGGTTACTGAAAACCAATTTCATCTATCAAAGAGTTCTTCTGATCTCAAAAGTTCAGCCACATACCCAGGTCAATATATAACTCAGATCTTACCCAATAATCACGCTGTTGCCAGTCTTTTAGTATCTAATATTTAAAAGATTATTTATAAGAGAAAAGAAAGTGTGTTCAAATGGTTACGGAAGTCATCTACTTACAATCATTGTAAAGTTCTTGGATCAGGTTTGTAGCAGTGATGTTACAGACAGCTGGCTTGTAAAGTCTCTGGCAACTTTCAAAAGATTGGAAGGTCCTAAGTCCATAGTCTATATGGTCCTTTCAGTATAAGTCCATAGTCCAGAGATCAGAACAGGAAAGAGGAAAAATGGAGATGCTTCCAGGGTCCTGGCTACATTGGATGTAAACTACCTTGTGGGTGTGGCCCAGGAACGTAGCACATAAGTAGATGCCAGTATACAGTCAATATTTATAACTTCTGATACAAAAATACATGCATATAAGGATACTCATGCTCAGCCAATCATAACTTTTTACCTTACATGACATTTTGTACAAAGATTTGTTGCAATTGTCTAACAATGGTAATATCAGGGATATAAATGGTCAAGTTTCAATCATACAGCATCGCAATGCCATAAGTGTCACAGATACTCATGCAAATATTTGCCTCAAATCTGTGCCAACAGTGATTTATACATGCCCTCCTCCTGCTTATATAGAGTTTCAGTTACCCAGTCAGGAACCAGAGATACCACTTGGGTTAGGTAACCAATCATAGAGAAGGAACAGGAAATTATGAATAGTGAACACTCAAAGTCATACATTAAAAAAAAAAGTTCATTGATCAGACAGTTTTCAGGCTATGATTAAAGGCCTTTTTTTTAAAAAGAGTGCCTAAAATTAGACATATTAGAATGAGTATTTGTGACACTTCCAGCATCAACATTTGTGGTAATAGTATCATGAATGCTTGTGTGACTAGGTATTTCCACAACTTGTTTTTAGGGACCTAAATAAGATACTTGAGTATCTAAAGTGCAGAGAACCACACCCATCATTTCCAATGGAAGTCACTGTTTATTAGCTATTCTCTGTGATGGTTAGTTATCTCAATGGTATTTTTGACCACTGAAAAATCAGGCCACTTATCTTGGCCAAAATATTCATCACAATAAAACTAATGTATAAATGGCAAGGAAGGAAGTAGGCACAAGTTGTATAGAAAGCAGACAGAAATGAGGAGAGGAGAGATGTAGGCTGGAGTAGAGGTTTGTATACCACTGAACAAATGACACAGAAGGCAAGAGGACACCTGTGGCAGGATAGGAGAGTGGGTAACAAAGGAGCAGGGGAGGAAGATGATTTTTGAAGCAGCATTTTGCATGGATTTGAGGAAAATCAAGGAAGCCTGAAAGGAGAAGGCTGCAGAAGCCTAGACAAAAGCTGACTACAATGTGTAGAAAAGCTAGCCAGAGGGCTGAGAAGGAAAGTGCAGCTTTTAGGGATGTTCTACAAGGAAGAGGGGAACCAGGATGTGATTGGACAAAGTAAAAAAAACAGGGCCAAATTTTCTGCTGATGTAACTCAGTTAACTTCAGTGGAACTGTACCAATTTATACCAGCAGACAAGGCTGGATTGCACAGAGAATAGTGGAATTGTTTACAGTGATTGAGGAGAGAGGGAGCAGGGAAGATTTGGTAATTATTGAATGATATTGCTGTATCATTATACTAGACATCTGCAAACAAGGGACAAATGCATCCAGTAGGAAAAACAACCGGTGTGTGCGCATGCACACATGTACAAAGATAAGAGAAAACAACAAAAATATGCAGTGACAAAGATTTAATATGCAGATTATGCGCTGGACATTTTAAACATAATTTTTTGTTTTATAAGTGTCAAGAAATCAGTTTTGTCTGAAAGTCCTCGAGTTACTACCAAAGCTGTCAAGGCAGCTGCTCTACATGCCTGATCCAAAGGCCATTGAAGTCAATGGAAAGGGTCTGACTTTAGATGAGGCAAAAATATAGCCGGTCCATATTTTATGAGAGAGGAAGAATTCATAGAGAATAAAGAGAATTAAACCGTGACCAAGTAACAGGTGACTCCTCAGCAGCTATGATAATCAATACAAATAAATAAATATCACAGCCATTATTTTGAGTAGAACAGGGAAATGGAAGACTCCGTTTCACTAAAGTCTATCTAATTATGGCAGAGGTGCACTCTGCAGTCCCATGTCACCTCCTTTAGCAGGCAGCCCTGTAGATTTTGTTTATTTCTATGCTGTGTTTGGATGACCTACATCATATGATTGGATCCATTTCATATGGGGATATGAGCCTGTTAGCCAACAGCTGCAGAGACATGGTTGCTTGTGTAAATGAAAAGAAAGTTTCTGTCATTCATTTCTAAGCATAAAAGTGATAAGCTGCGGCTAGGTAGCAGCGGTTTCCAATCCCCCACATTAACACACACTCCCTTTCTAAGCCAGTAATCCTCTCAAAAAATAATTCATTGTTTTTAAAATAATGGCGTAACTGTTCCCGAGAATCACAAAAGCTATTCTTGCCAGCTGGCACTAGTCACTTAGCAATATATCAAAGTAATTGCACCTCAGTTATGGATTAGCACAATGCATCATCCAAATGAGAAGCCCTGATGATATATTGAAGAAGATAGGGCTTCCCAGGAAGAAGGGAGTCAAGAGGTAGCCATTTTATTTTATTATGCAAAAGGGGGGGAAAGGACTAAGTGAGAAAGAGAATTATGTTAAATATGGATTTTCATTTACAATGGTGGGGGTGACAAATGCCAACTAAGATCCAAGGCAATTCTTGTGACATTAGAATGTTGCTTCTCTCTGCAAAAACCTGTTTGACATGATTGGTTTGCAAAGTATATTGGGGAAGCATCATTTACGAAGCATTCCTTCTGCTCTAAGCCAGTGGCTCTCAACCTTTCCAGACTACTGTATCCCTTTCAGGGATCTGATTTGTCTTGCATACCCCCAAGTTTTACCTCACTTAAAAACTATTTGCTTACAAAATCAGACATAAAAAATACAAAAAAAAGTGTTGCACACTATTACTGAAAAATTGCTTGCTTTCTCATTTTTACCTTATAATTATAAAATAAATGGATTGGAATAAAAATTTGGTACCTACATTTCAGTGTATAGTATATAGAACAGTATAAACACTTCATTGTATTGTGAAAGTAGAATGAATTACATTGTAAAAATAGAATGGATTAAAGAAATGCTGTATGTTCCTTTAAGCAGGAGTAAGGAATGTTGAAATATAGTTGTCAGGAAGAGAAACATTAAGGTATGAAACAATGGGTCCACTTAAGCTAATGGTGGGACATTAACAGGAGATCGGTAATAATTAGTAAGGAAATAAGATATGTATGTCTAGCCCCAGGTAAACTTATCAGTTCTGCTTCCTTTGTTATCTTGTTAAGTTCGCACCCTTTTATCTGTATAAATAAGATAATGTGAACATCATGGAAGACTCAAACTATCTGGGTGTATTAGCAGAGCGCTTTGCTAATAAACAGAGTGGTCTGACAAATTGTGAGTCCTGAGTCTGACTTTGACAGTATGAAATTTTAGTTTGTACTGACTTCACAAGTGCTTTTTAGGTAGCCTGTTGTAAAACTAACTAGGCAAATATCTGTACCCCCAGAAGACCACTGCGTACCCTCAGGGGTATGCCTACCCCTGGTTGAGAACCACTACTCTAAGCAGCAAAATACAGCCTTGCACCTCCAACCTTTACTTGGGTAACCCACACAAGTAGTCCTATTAAATTAATACAAGAAAGGGAGCAATTTGTGAGTGAGGAATACCTTGGGGGGTGGGGGGAGAAAAAGTAAGAAATGTGGTATATCTTGACTTTAAGACTTTTGATACGGTCTCGCATGACCTTCTCCTAAACAAATTAGGGAACTACAACCTAGATGGAGCTACTATGAGGTGGGTGCATAAACTTGTTGGAAAACAGTTCCCAGAGAGTACACATATAATGTTTGTGGACAATACCAAGCTGGGAGGGGTTGCAACTGTATTGGAGGATAGGATTAAAATTCAAAATGATCTGGACAAACTAGAGAAATGGTCTGAAGTAAATAGGATGAAATTCAATAAGGACAAATGCAAAGTACTCTACTTAGGAAGGAACAATCAATTGCACACATACAAAATGGGAAATGACTGCCTAGGAAGGAGTACTACAGAAAGGGATCTGGAGGTCATAGTGGATCACAAGCTAAATATGAGTCAACAGTGTAATGCTGTTGCAAAAAACCCCAAAACCACACACACAGGAGTGTTGTAAGCAAGACAGGAGAAGTAATTCTTCCACTATACTCCTCACTGATTAGATCTCAACTGGAGTACTGTGTCTAGTTCTGGGCGCCACATTTCAGGAAAGATGTGGACAAATTGGAGAAAGTTCAGAAAAGAGCAACAAAAATGATTAAAGGTGTAGAAAACATGGCCTATGGGGGAAGATGGAAAAAATTGGGCTTGTTTTGTCTGGAGAAGAGAAAACTGAGGGGGGATATGATAATTTTCCAGTACATAAAGGGTTGTTACAAGGAGATGGGAGGTATATTGTTCTCATTAATCCCTGTGGATAGGACAAGAAGTAATGGGTTTAAATTGCAGCAAGGAAGGTTTAGCTTGGACATGAAGAAAAACTTCTGTCAGGGTAGTTAAGCACTGGAATAAATTGCCTAGGGAGATTGTGGAATTTCTGTTATTGGAGGATTTTAAGAGCAGGTTAGACAAATACCTCTCAGGGATGGTCTAGATAACACTTAATCCTGCTCCGAGTGCCTGGGACTAGATGACCTCTCCCTACCAGTCCTGTGATTCTATACTCACCTGAGTAAGGGCTTTAAGAGGAGTACCATAGTTCTGATAGTTTTCAGCTTTTCATTAGCTGACATCCCCATCCCCAACGCTCTCTCATAGTAGGCTACAGGGTTTCCTTGTAACAAAGTGCCCTGATAAGCTTAAATGGTACTTTGGAATGCTAATCGTTTGGATATATTATTGTCATGTGCTGTTTTCTTAGACAACTTGTGCAAGTTTCCAAGTGCACATTTGTATGTGTTGTAAGGCATGAAGAGTTTTTATTTTTCAATTACCTCAGCAGTCAACCAAATAACTTCTTTCCTTGAAGGATACTGCTGCTATTTTAAAAAATGGGACCAGCAGTGATTAGAATGCAAACGTAAGGCATGGGCCAAACTGCATCCTGCAGAACCCAGGATTTGTGTTTTTTTTTTTAAAAAAAAGCATAATTTGGCCCAACCGATGACCTGCTACTTGAATTCTGGGAACAATTTGGTAGCATGAAAACAAATGGCTTATACATGTTATGTGGTCATCATTTCACACTAGGAGCCTTATTTTCAGGGACCAATTCCGCATGTATGATTGCATGCTACCATAGCTAGAGCACCTGAGGAGCACAGCCCTATGGTACACCAGGGATACGTACCCCAGTTCAGGGAGTTTCCTTAGCTTCCCCCTTATACAGTAAAACTGCACCAGTTCTTCCACCTTTTGGCCTCTAGGTGTCCAGGAAATGGGAGGGGGATTTTGGCAACAGAGACGACTGTACTTTCCTCAGTATCACATTTGTTCCTCTTATGCAGCATTCAAGCTTGAAGAGTGACAGGTGAAGAGATGGAGATGAAACCTCTTGGACTCACACTGAAGAAAGGCAGGCATTAAATAGTTCTCTTCAGCACTCCAGCTCTTTAGGAGGTCCTTGAAATTGCTTCTTTATTGATTTTATAACACAAAAATAAGAGCATTTCATATTTTGTATTTCAAAATAAACCCAACCAGCATACTGGATGACTAAGTCACTGAGAAGAGCTAAATCTAACCCTCTGTTTTTGTGATAACATGTTAAATCCCCTGTGGATACTAGAAGGGGAAATAGAAACACTTAGTATTAAAGAATGATGCTAGGGGCTAGGTTAACACTGGGGGGAGGGGATTACACGCAAAACTTATGCCCACAGAAGTTTGGCCAAGACTTTGGAACTCAATGTTGGATGAAATAAGAATGACCATGCAGCATTCTAAACTAAATGCAAGCCTTATCTTAATCCTACTTCTCTTGCAATAGTACCCTCAGTACTCATCCCTTAGATGTATATGCATGTGCTTATACATAAATAGATGAAAATAGCTTCTTCAAAAAGTTGTGACCATCTCTAATAAGGAGGTTGATGTGTATTAAAAATTAAAGGTGTATTAAAAATTCAGATCTAAATTTTATTAGTGTAGATATGTAGTAACTCCAAGTGGCATTATTCCTGACAAAGTAGTGTAAAATGTTGCAGGAATGTGCCACTGGGCTCAAATTTGGTGTTTGGTGACAAAACCGGTGTTCTTCTCATACTCCCCATTTGGGTACCTTCAGTACTCTAATCAGTACAGTTGGCATTATCTGGACCCAGATCTGGAATAATGCTTTCAAGTTGGAACAAATTGTATCAGCAGAGGTGTGTGGAGAAGGTGCCCCTTTCAGCTCTACATGTATATCCAGCCAGTGCAATTAGTCCCATATTCATAAGTAGTGCAGTGATTTATAAAGTTAAAAATAAACTAAACGTCATGAAATTTAGCTACAGGAAAGCACAAACATAGAAAGTACCAGTTCAGTGTTAGCTACATCAATGTGTGCTGATAATGGATAGCATATTTGTATACCTCAAAAATATTTAGCTCAACAATAGCGTATTAGATGAATCATGGAATTGCTCAAAAATGCTATTCCTGGCAGGCTACACAGGAATATTATAGCCTTTGCAAACAATTGATGTGTTTTAATCATTTTATTTATTCAACCAAACCCAGAAATAATTAAAATACATATTGTGTAAATAGTAATGCCACTTCACAACTAGGTGAATTTATAGAACCCAACTGTTCTTTGTATGAGAACACCTATGTGAGGCAAAAGAAATTGAAGTTACAATGTACTGGGCCAGATCCTCATTTGTTATAAACAGATAAAGCTCCAATAGACTTCAGGGGAGCTGTACTCAGTCATACCAGTTAAGGATCTAATCCCTGGAGTTTCTTCTTTCATCAGAGATCATGTTTCCCCACAATTGGAAGTAGCAAAAAATCCATTTCCTAAGCTCACAGATGCCTCCTGAGTATCTTGGGGTAAGTTGCACTCATTTGTTGCTTCATGGCTCCCTCAAAGATGGTTCCGCCTTGACGCCTGTCTTTACCAGCTCCTACTGACCTTTAGACAAGGGAAAGGATCAAGCTAATGCAGAGAGGAGCATATTACTCTTTAGTTTGCAGAATTCCCTTGGGCAGATGCTGGGAGTGCAGGGAAATATGCACTTCAGTCTTTACTCTTTAGAAGCAGTCTTTTCTCATAAAGAGACTTTCGCAATTCAATTTATTTTGTTCACTAGCCAAAATGATGTCAAAAATCATGTGATGAGTCCTGAGGAAGTAATCAAGTACCCCAATATGCTAACTGGCTCTTTATTTTGCTTCAATAGGAAAATGAGACTGAAAAGTTCATTCTCATTTGGAGAGACTATTTTGCAAAGATGGTGTCCTCATTTCCTTTGGACAACTGTTCCCCACACCAGACTGATATTCCTGGGGTTTAGTGATTAAAAACAAACTGTGTCCTAGGCAGAAGGCTGCCTGTGTGTGTCGGAAAGATAAGACGCTAATGGCAGGAAACCTCACAGAACAATTTTAGTTTGACTTTAGGGAAATAAAAGCTTGCCAGTCCTGTGAGTCCAGGTGTGCTTCGTATCAAAGATGTATCAGGGTGGATTATAGTTAATTCCCCCCCAAAAAAGAAGGGAGGGGAGTATTGTAGAAATGCTAAAGGTGAGATCATGTGTTTGCTGCCTCAATTCTTCAGAGTCAGTTTTGTATTACTATGAGAATTTAAGAGAGCAAATGGCATAGGCTTAAGATCCTTAATTCTGGGAAGTTTGCCCATTGAAACTCCCTGATGTAGAGGGGTGGTTAGATACCATGGTTATTACAGCTTCTGCCCTGTGTTTACGTAGAATATATTGAGGAACATGAGCAATGACATTCATGTTTATGCCTGTGATTTTTGTGGGCTTGTCTATACAGCGGTGCAATGCACCCTAGAGGGGGTATGAATTCTAAAGTACACTATGCTGCACATTGACTGAAGTAAAGCCTGGTAGTGCCCTGTAAGTCTCACTGTAAGCTGGTTTATCATTAAAGAGCCCCATGTTATCATTGACTTTCTGGTTTTGCCCCATTGACCCAACATATGAGTAACGTAAATTACTGCTGTGTGGGTCTTGGTCTCCCCCTTAGTGGCTGATAGGTTAATAAAGTCTGAGCTGCTGGGTGTGGGATTTACTCCTTCATCTCATCCAACAGAGGCTCAGGATAGAGTCAATTCTCAATGAAGTCAAGGGAAGTCTGCATTGCTGATACTGGGCCTTGCATGAGACTTAACAGGAAAGGTCACAAGTTCAAACTCAGAGGATAACCCTAGGTGAGGCAGTATCGAGAGAAACATCCCCATCTCTTTCATACCATCCTTAGATAGGTATTCAAAAATTAATAGAGAAAAATCCTGAGGGCTTGTGGGGGAGGTTTAGGTTGGATATTAGGAAAACTGTGGTGAAGCACTGGAATGGGTTACAAGGGAGGTGGTGGAATCTCCATCCTTAGAGGTCGTTAAGGTCAGGCTTGACAAAGCCCTGGCTGGGATGATTTAGTTGGGGACTGGTCCTGCTTTGAGCAGGGGGTTGGACTAGATGATCTCCTGAGGTCCCTTCCAACCCTGTGATTCTATGATTCAATGATAATGGTCATCGTGGGTGCGATGGGGAGAAGAGAATCCTTGACTTGTCATTTTGTCCTTTGCATCAGTGGATGATCTTTTCCCTTATAGACATAAATATGATCAAGAGGGAGAACAGTAGGGTAGCCCCCTTAGGTGCTCATCTTCATTAGAGAGTCTTCACTATGATGAGCCATCCTTGTGCCTGTGTGTCCCCTGCTACAAGACTGATTTTAATGTAGAGCTATTTTGATCAATGCCACTTGAAGATCAGAGTCTATATTCAGCAATGAGACCCTAAGATATATCAAGTGATAGTACACCCAGATGACATTACTATGGGTGATATTGGTTTAAGGAATTTTTAATACTAATTATATTTGTCCTCAAACATGAAACAGAGCAAGTAAAAAAAATGCAAATTGGTAAAAAATGCAGGAGAAACAGGATACATTTATTCAGCTGGGTAAGATGTGCTGGCATAAAGGGCTAAAACCTTAAATTCATTGCAGACCAGGTTTCTTCTTCTCAAAGCATCAGACAGCATATTCCCCTTTTCAGACTTGGTATTTATTATACTACCGTGTTGACACTAGCTTTATATTACACATACCTAATGGCAGGTGAGTATTCACTACTCACTGATCAAACTAATTTAAGTCACAACTATCAACAAAGGTTCCAATCCCGCAACTGATTCAGAGTGGATGGACCCCTGAACTCCAGCCCCAAAGAAACTAGTCACGGAAGTCTGTGGGGGTTTGTGCGTGCCCAGAGGTTTGCCCACAGAGTCAGTACCATATCAAGACCTTAAGGTGCAGTTTATACTGAAAAAGGACTCTGGAACCAGAGTTAGTGTCTCTCAATGATTCCAAGCTTAATTTACAAATAAAATATGCTAACAGCTAGCAATACAAGTTTCCTGTGGGAACGGAATCTCAAGGTATGTTCCTGTTCACTCATCATGATCCTAATCCTAAAACGTATGCCTTGACACTTCAGTTAAACATTTCTAATATGTCTCAGCTGAGTCAAGTTACTGCCAATGATGTGTAAACAGAAAATAGTTAAGTCTCAGGTTGAGTTTGCAGGCATAGCAGTTTGAAACAGCACCTGTATCACTATCAACTTAGCAAAATGGAGATGCTGGGAGTGCAAGATGGCTTTGTGGGGTTCCATTTTTGCAAAGTTACTTTTAAGTCCACTTTAAAGGAAAATGCAAACGAAGCAACTTTTATTTAAAAAGGGGCAACTTTATTTAGTGATTAAAGAAGACAGGACTGCCATGTCACTTATTTGGGCAAATAACTAAATTTTCTTTGGGCTAGATGATGACATGAAATCCCCTTAGACCACTGTTCAGTCTCCTTGCATTTTGGATCTGGGCATATATGAGTGAGCTTTTCCCCTCTTGGAGTAGGTGGGTGGGGAATGAGTGGGGATCAGCAGGGGAATAGTTAGAGCCTCAGCACCACACCACTTGCTGAGATAATGCAGTAGAGGTTTAATTTCCTGTTAAGAAAGGGCAGAGTATAAACTGCATCAAACCCAGAGAGTAACCCTACGAGGTACTCTACCTCAAAGATGGCCCTCAGACACAATTCCTCCTCCTCTTTCTCCTTGCTTCAGGGAGACAATAACTGGTGCAAGTATATCCCAGTAGTTATTCACAACATATTTTGCATTGACTCAACTGCATTACCCAGGCAGTTGGGTGTGCAGAGCCAAGATAATTGTCTTGCAGCCATGCCTTCTCATATATTAAACCCCATATAATATCAACAGTCTCATAATACAATATAGAGCTGGTTGGAAAGTGTCAATAAACATAAAATTTTAATTCTACGTTAAAGTTTTGCAATAATTTTCATAATTCTTACTTCCATCTACCATTCCCTTCATTTTCCAACCAGCAACAGAAGTGGTGTGAAAATACTAAAAAATGAAATATTTGATGAAATATCTAAAAATGATTGATAGCTCAGTAACTTTGAGATCATACTTTATGACTGTTCACATATTCTTAGAAATCATGAATGAGGAATAATGGTCAAAAGTGTAAGAATCCAGTTTTTCAGTCAGTGTTTCAAAAAGGATACAATCAGCTATGACAAAAACAAAATCTGTGTTCTAAAATCATTTAATGTAATCTGGCATTGGAAAATCTGTATTAATGTGATCAAAACCAGTGCAATTAAATTTCAATATAAGGAATTGTATAGTGCACTTTCCTAAGCAATTCAAGTTAAATATCTGTATGTATCTCTGAATTATCCATATGTTATTTACCCAACAGCCATCATTCAGGTTTATCAGTGTTATTAATACTAAGAGGAGGCATTGTACTTCTTATACTGTTAAAGAGCATCTTTAGTTTCTGTTTGGTGGAAATATTAAACACCACACACAAGAAAACAGGATCATAAAATAGGAAATGCAAGCTCCTGGTGTAGGTAGAAAAGGGAAACAAAGCTACAGGGTGAAAAGATCAATCAACAGCTTCATGAAAGTTATATGGATGAACAAGCTATATCTCCAACACAAAGGGACCATTATTACAATATGGAATCTCATTGAAAACAAGCAGCACCCTTCAAACAGCTCAATACTTGCCTTTGCCTCATGTTTGCCAAGCTATAAAAATTTAGTGCTGTTAATCTTTCCTCGTGTGTCAATCCCTCCTCCCACATGAGAATTTTGTTGTTCATTCTCTCTTGCTCCAATTAGTAAATATCTTTCTGGTAATGCTACGGTCAAATTCATGCAATAATTAGGTGAAGTTACAGTCACACTATAGAGCAAATAGGGAAGCAATTATATCATTTTCTTGTCTCACCAAGTAATGTGTTTGAGTATGCACTAAAACCACTGGGAGCAAGTAGCCTGTCTGGAGATCAGACCACTCATTAGATGCCTGAGTATGGATTTGGGTACCAGCTCACATTAGGCCTCCACATTTGATATGGGGACTGGGTATTTAGCCTCAAAACTGCCATATGAGGGGGTACCAATAATGAAGAAACAGCCTGATATTCAGATATTGTTCCTGGGTCTTAATATTTGGATAATTTTTGAGACCCAAACATCATGCGAGTATTTACCTTTGTTTCTCCTCTACTTTCCCCTACAAGAGTCTTGAAACTCTGTCTCCATCCATAATGTACTGTCTTCTTTCTAGGGAGTGATCCATTATCTCTTCCCCTCATCCCCACAGGTGAATATTTGTTAGAAGGGCTATCCAGCTGGTCCCTCCTGTGACACTCTACACCCCATATTCACCATGGAGATATAATTACGTTTTGTACAAAGTATGTCCTGCGAGATATCATTCTAAAAGTCTTAATTTGTTGAACATTAATATCCTGTTAAGTTGCATGTGCTATCATTGTATATAAAAGGTTAAGAAGCTTTACTATGTATGTGCCACTGAAACATGTTGAGAGGTTGGAAACACCCACAAGCAGGCTTTCAGGTACAACAATAAAAAGGCCAAACAATGTTGATGGCCTATTGAGGAAACACACAAACTCACAAGAATTACTCCAGGCATTGGATACAATATAAGCTTCTCAGAGATAGCACTACACAATGGGGACTGTTTGACTCTGGTCACACCAAAAGATATTTCCAGCAAGTTGGAAGAAGATATAAAAGGGGGAAGTGACATCATGACTAGACCACACTCCCCACACAAGAGAACACCTGAGGAATAAATACTGAAGGGGGAGGAGGGGCGGCACTGGTCCCAGGCAAGAAAGAAGGAAGCCCAGTTCCAGGTTGCACCCCAGGGAGGGACCTGTCACACCTCCCACTCCTGTAAATTCAGATAGTGGCCCATCTCCTCCATCCTACATCTTTAGGGTGGTGATTAACCAGGGTAGAACTATTGCTCCCACAAATCCTGCAGTAAGTATCTCTTAGGGTGCAAGTACACTGGCACTCACCCTAGCTATCTCATCCATTCTTCAGCATCAACACTGGTTGAGACTAGCGATCCATCTAGTCCAGTATTCTAACAATGGTCAGCACAAACTACCTCAGGAAAAGGCAAGAAACCTTAATTTGTTCCCTTATGCAGACATATCCATGCTGTGATATAGCTGTCACTATTAAAACGTCTAGGAGGTAATGAACCTTCCTCCTACACCTTTGAAAGGTTCTAGAAGAAGAGGGGGTCTACTTGTTGAAGACTTGAGCCATCAACAGCTAGGCCATCCAAAACAGAGACTTCTTTGCCTCAGGGCTCTTACATTTTTTGGGGGGTTGGGTGGAGGACGACAACTAATCAACTTAGCCAATACAATGAACTAGCACCCAGTTCAGAATGTTCAATCTTAACTTTTAGGGAGGATCATTCTTGTAGGATGGATAGAAGGGGATACTTTGCAAGTAGGTTTCCCCCCCTTCTCCCCCTCCGTACTCCATACCTCATCTATTCACCCACAATAAGGACTGGACCAAATCTGCCCCACGTAACTAATTGTGTTCTGGAAATAAGATTTATTTATTTTTTTGCGCTAAAATGCAAAATCCTAAATTCTCGCAGCCTTGATCTGGTTATTCCACTGACACTTATGATGGGAATTTATCTCACTTTTCTCAGCTATGACCATTGACAGAACATAAATCTTAAACACTAATGGTTGAATCAGGGAAACTGGGGGGGAAAAAAGTGTATAGGTTGTTCATAGAGTTCATTCATGCATCAGATACCACAACAATGTGGTGATGTTACAAACCATGGGCCTAATCCTCTCCCCAGTGGAAGAAATATTAGGCTCTACATTAGCTTAGCCAAGCTAAGGAGGGACTTTGGCTTTAATGCTACATTTGCTTGCTTTTGAGAGTTTCATTCAAATCTTTGTTATTTGCATCACTTTTTCCATAGTATAGTAGTTACTTTGTTACTTACTGCAAATCAAGACTATTTGTAAACTAAGGAAGATTCATAAATAAATATTTGAAAAGAGAACTGTTGGAATGAGATATTAGCTTCCTGCCAAAGAAACAAAAGAGCCAGCTACCAAATAAGTGTACTGTAGCATGCTATGCAATTTTTTCCACCCACTACAAATATGCAAAAAGGATAAGCTCTTGCTTCTAAGCCCTTACAATAGTCATTTCATAAATAAATAATGGTATCAAAAACTTGACACTGTGTTAAGGTGTAAGCTTGTGCAGCACAAAGACTGCATCATTTTGCCTTAGAATTATTGAACAAAAAGAACAAACCAAATGACTGCTTTTATTTCTTTGATCAGAGATATGGCACTGTGAGAAGTCTCAGTCAGGGGATTTTCCCCATCAATGGTATCTTTAAAGAATATAATTTTAAATGGTAATTTATTTTATAGCCATGGTAGTTAATTCTTTTATTATAGTCATTAGTGCAGTCTAGTTTTAGGAGAGTTTGCTTATTGGCATACAGGAATGTAATGCATGAAACTTTGCATCAGTCAGAATGGTTATATAGACCCCTTAGTATAGGTGTGCATCTGCATGGCAATATCTTTTAGACTTTATTTTTTGTCTAGCACCCTGCAATGTTCCACATACAAGAAAGATGACATTAAAGAGTTCCGAATTCTGGATGTCATTCTGGGCACAAAAACAGAACTCTTGAAATGAGCTGAAACATGGGCAATGAGTCCAAATAGCCCCTTTACTGTCTCTCATACAAAGATTACAGCAGTCCAAGATTCTGATAAAAGACTGTGCATGCCTGCAGTAGAAACTGCTGGGGGGGGGGGGGGGGGGGGGAGTGACATGAAGATGTGTGGGATGAAAAAAAAACAAATAAAACAAGCTATCAGTTAGGATGATAACCCATTTTTTGTGACTTCAGATTGCTGGAAGAGATTTTAGAGGTGACTTAGTCAAAATTAGATCTTAGAATAATTCACTAAAACCTGAAGGAGCAGTTACTCCAATATGTAAACACTTTTAAGATGTTGTTTAACACAGTGGTTCTCAACCAGGGGTCTGGGTCCCCCTGGGGGTTCTGCCAAGCATGGCTGGCATTAGACTCGCTAGGACCCAGGGCAGAAAGCCAAAGACCCGCTATGTGAGACTGCAACCCAGGGCCCAGAGCCCCACCATTTGGGGCTGAAGCAGAAACCTGAGGAGCTTAGCTTCACCCCCTCTGGTGTGGAGTCCTGAGCAATTGCCCTGCTTGCTACCCCCTAACGCCGACCTTGGCTTAAACCCCTGGCTTAAGGGATCTGCTGCCTGCATGAGTTCAGAGTCTTAGCTAGTTACTCTAGTGACAAAATACATTTTTACTACCTTGTTTTTAACAAAGACACTGCTGTTAGATCTACAGAATCAACCCAGGTTACAGTGAGCTGGATTATGTGCCTTTTAAATCAAACAAGTTTAATTCCAAATCAGGTTGAATCATACTTCAAATTCTCCTTGTCAGGTTTAGCAATAAACAACCCACTGAGAAGAATCGGGGAGGCAGTTCTTACCTCTCTGAGCTACTGGACCAAGTTCTTCTTTCATGTACAAAGGTACATTTATTTATATTGAGGAGCACCTGGGAGCCTTAGTCATGGCCCAGGATCCCATTGTGCTAGGCACTGTACAAATCCAGAAGAGAAGAGGGACAATCCCTTATACTGGGTCAAATGTGATAGCCCTAGCCCAGTCATCCCTCGGACCCGATGCGAGTTTTGCCTGAATAAGGACCACAAGATTTAGAAGTTGCAGCCATGTAATGGAGACCAGAATTTGTTCCTCTCTCTCTCAGTCAAACAGCACCACATCAGGGACGCGATTGTTGGGGGAGGGATAGCTCAGTGGTTTGAGCATTGGCCTGCTAAACCCAGGGTTGTGAGTTCAAGCCTTGAGGGGGCCACTTGGGGATCTGGGGCAAAATCAGTACTTGGTCCTGCTAGTGAAGGCAGGGGGCTGGACTCAATGACCTTTCAAGGTCCCTTCCAGTTCTAGGAGATGGGATATCTCCATTAACTTTAACTTTAATCAGTTCATATTCATAACCTTAAGAGGCTAGAAACAATGGGCAAAATTAATCCCTGGTGATACAAGTAAATGGAATTTAAAATGCTGCATGAGCTGGTGGGGCCATCAGAGACATTCTGGTGAAGAGTACATGCTTGTCACAAACAGTCCCCATGATACTATGTGGAAGATCAGGGAAGGAAAGTCACCCAAAAGTGTTGAAGAAATTTCTAACCAGTTCCCAGGAGGTGCAGTAACGAGGCTGACCATAAAAGAAAGAAGATAGATATGACCCTACCTAACACAGCTGACTGTAGTGTTAGAGTATTGAAGAGTGCTTAAGTTACTTAGGAGCATACGTTCCATTGAATTGTGCTCTTAAGTCATGCAGCTTGGTTTGGGGGAGGGGGGGAAATCTCCTTAAAGCATTCTTTGCTGAACGTAAAACTGCAGTATATAAAAGTGTCATTTTAACATTTATCATGCTAAAAGTCTGTAGATGTTCAATGAAATGACTGCTGTATCATGATGATCATTTACAACTGAAAAAGTAAGAGGGGTAACTACTGCTTTGAGGAATGGTACCATGCACAGTCCAAAACTCATCCCGTATATAGTTTCACTTTTATACCTCCCTTGATTAGGCCTCTATGTATATCTGGCTTACACCAGCCTTTTCTCTTTTCTACTGCAACCCTCAAGCTAGCCCATTGTGATGGTTCCACCTTTTCAGTTATACCCAAATATTCCAGACACTGGAGGTCCTTCTCCATTTGGGGCCCTTTGCAGTGCTGGAACTGCATTTGGAGAGGTCTACCAGGATATTGGGGGTGGAGGTGGGGGAAGCTATGCCATGGCTTCAAACAAGTCAGGAAATCTTTTCTTAATTTCCTCTACTGTGAAGAGGTCTTTTTGTAGATTCCACTGCCATTAGGCTTTATCAAAGTTTAGTGAGTTTAAAGCTGCCTGTCCCAATACTGGCTGGTGTGTTCATTACGTAAGTAACCCTTCTGCCAAGTGGAGTCATCGGCAACATAAGCCAGGTTAAATGTCCAGGGGTTTCCCTTAACAGAAAGTAGAACCTTTTGCAATCCAACACCATCCCAGGTGCCTCTATGAGGCAATACTTCCCCTCTGGCAAGCCCTGAGTCTGTATAGGGGGAGGGGGAAACTTTAAAAAGGGGACCCAACATTAATTTGGGGAAACAATTCAAAAGCATGTGACCACAGGCAAACACCCCCTCCCACAGCCTGTTGGGGGAGTGTCCTTTGCCTCAGAGTCTTACCTTGCAGTGTGAAAGTCCAAACAAACAAATGTCCTTTAACACACCATTCCCCTCTCTGGCACCCCTGGGTTGGTGAAGACAGTTCAGAGGTGTGCTCATGGGGGGGTGGGAAGAGAGGGGGAAGGGTTGAGCAATGCCTCTGCTGCCTGTACAACTGGCTCAGTTGCTGCTGTCACTGTCGCCGTCCCTCAGCTGCTACCGCAGTCCATCTCTGCTGTCACCGCTGGCCACTGCTGCAATGTCACATTCAGACGCTCCACCCCTTAACCCAGCTCTCAGTCATTTGAGCAGGCAGAGGGGAACCTCACTGCCAGTGCAGTTTGTGTTGCCTTTCACTGTTTCCACACTAGGTTTGGGGCTTAGCCCCTTGACCTGCTCAGCAGTGGGAGATTCCTAGAGCTCCCCTAACTGGAAACAAGGATTCTTCAGTCGAATCAGCTTTGTCATTAAACACTGGAGAGGGGCAGGTCATAGGATGTCTAGGACTACTTAGGCAGAGTCCCCACCCACTTATCTTGACTGGGATTTCTCATCCCTAGCCCCTGCTTAGCAGTGAGGTTCAGCAGAGGGTGAAGCTCAATCAGGGCAGGCTAATCACAGTTCTGCTGCCCTTTAGGTCATCCAATACAGATAACATTTCATGATCCTTGAATTCAAATACTAGAGTGATTTGTAACCCAAACTAGCTAAAATTGATCAGTTTGACAAAGCAATATCATGCTGTGCACGTAGGCAGAGTAAGCATGTCTATCCAAACACAGTCAGCTCCTGAAGTCTTCCCCACAAGTGCAGCATTAGGTGTCAAGGGAGAGCTCATTCAGACCCCAATTACATATAGAAAACTAGAGTGACTTTTTCCTTGTACCTGCATTTAACATTACATTTCCCCACTCGGCAGAGTGGATGCCCTCAATATCACCTGTATCAGCAAGACTAACAGGATGTTGTGTCATAGTAATGGACTAGACTTTTCCTAGCTTCTATCTCAGGAATGCAGTTTTCTTGTGCCCTGGTGTCTTGTTAAGATAACGATGAAACATATGTAACTATGCTTTCTCTCATTCTGTATTGTAAGCCAAAAAGAAAGCTACACCCTGGTGAAACACCTCTTCCGAGGTGTTCCGCTGCATGCACTGTATGCCCTCTACTTTTCTGTTTGCAATGCTCATGCAAAATGGTTTGCTTTGTGGCACTTCATGCATATCTCCTCCCCCACTGGTGGACATTCCTCTTGTTGTGAATTGTAGTATGCAAATCTGTTGCAGACCTTTGCTATATGCTTCTCTTTTAAAGTTGCACGAGGCTGGTGCTCTGCTGTTGCACCCTGATCTCGTTATGTGCATGTCTGATTGCTAGTTGTACCTGTTTTGTCATACGCACAGAGACTAGTAATCGTGAGTACTTTCATTACCTCTGTGGAGGTCTTGTGTGCTGCAGCTAGCCTAATGGCTTTTTTTAGTGTTAAGAAATTGGAGGACAACTTACTCCTTATCCTTCAGCACATCACCCCCCTTAGTGAAAGTACAGTCTTTTCAGCTGTAGCTAGGTTACCCACTCAGTCATTGCCATAGGTCACTGATTTCTCACAGTGAATTTCTTTGTATGGAGGTGTTTTTCTTTGGAAAGCAATAGGCCTCAAATAATTCAAACAGCCTGTCTGAATTTTTCCCTCACTGTTTCAGTGATCTTGCCACTTGAGATCCATGCCTTTTTGCCCAATACAGATTAGAAAATGAGAGCTTTTTGTGCTGTAGGCCACTTATCTGCCTCCAAAGATCAGCTCCATTAACTCCTTCCACCTAGTCCAGTTCTCTACAATACTTCCAGTTTCAAAGTCCATAAGTAATATTTTTGCCTTCTTTTGCATGAATGCCATAGTTAGTTTTTACTTCTGACACCATGTATTGTCTTCATTTCAACTACTCCCAGGAATGGAGCTCCACCCAGGCCAATGGAAAACTATACAGGGTTTTGTTTGCAAGCTCTTCAAATATATATTCTGCTCTCAGCAACCCAGATCTGCACACAAAACACAGATCCATGGTCTCAGAATCACTTCATGTGCCTTTCTTGAACAGCCAGTGCACTAGTTATCTGCATGGATACGATACACCTACTACTGCATGCAATTACTGCATATGGGATGAAATCTTCACCTCATTGATGTTAATGGATTATTCCCATTGATTTCAATGGGGTAGCCAGGATTTCAACCCAAATCTTTCAGCCAATATAAGACAACAGATGGAAAGCCCTTAATGCAACATAGTCAGGACAGTTTGCTGTGCAAGCAAGTCCTGAGTACAGTTCATTTGTGAAGTATTTTTGTTCATAATTAAGCCACATTCTCCTGCAGTAAGAAGAAATTTAAGGTGTCACTTCCTATTTCAAACCTGAAAGTGTCATCTGACAACTTTTGGAATTTAACAGGCTGTGCTATAAATGCCATTTCATTGATTAATTCTATTCTGTGATGCCAAGAACATTAATCTTCAGATGCTCTGTTCCCATCACTGTTGCATTGAAAACAGTTACATATTAAGAACATAGCAAATTCCACAATGAGTAAAATAGCGATTGGAAAAAAGGTTACATGACTTTTCAAATAAGCAGCTTATCTGTCATTTTGTTAATGCTGCAGTCCTGAAAGTTTTCAGACGAAAATAAAAAATGGAAATAGTGTTCGCCTAGATTTGACCATAGTGAATAATTATAGATTCCTGCCATATAAAAGAAATGATCATACACAACCTGAAGGGAACAGTCATGGCAAACTGCTTGAGCATCAAGCAAAAAAGACAACTGTCAGAAAAATAAATATTACAGCCATCCTTACTGATGAGTTCTTAAGGAATTAAAAACATTGATTTAGATATGGGAGCAGTGGACAGGAATTCATTAAGAAGCATAAAATATGGTATAACTATGAAAATCAATGCAGTTGGCAAACAAAGGGACAAAAAAATGCAAGCCCATCTCAAAGAGGCAGTGAAGACTGAGCTACAATGAAATACAGCTACTGTAGCAATAAGGCATAACAGCACATCTTCAGTGTGATACAAGAGAAGGAAAGGGCACTACTCAGTTTGTATAGGGAACAGCAAAGGAATAAAAGCATTTATTATATTGATAGTTCATAAAACTAAAGAAATATTCCATCTTGCATCTGTAAGTGGAGGACTGACAATGTGGGATATGCATTAGTGAACATCTGGATTTTTCCTCATTACATTCCTCAAGTGAATCCATCTCAACTCAAAAAATGGTACTATTTTCACATTCAGAAGTGAGATGAAAGTGTCTCCCCAGTGATTTGTATCGGAGGATTACAGCTATACAAATTCATAATAAATGCCCTAATTTTAGAGCGATGTGAGGAGTGATAGTCTTATTACCTGTAATACAAATAAATATTACCAGCCATGATTGTCAGTTTCACAACAGGTGGAAATTAAAGGCCCCTGTTCTCTCACCCTGACCCAAGTTGAGCAGTACCATACTCCGTAAGTAGCCCCATTTGAATCGATAAAACAATTCTCTGGCTCTGTACTTCTATAGATCTGGGCCTGCACTTGGAAGGAGTCCAAGCTCTGTCAAAGTGTGAATCCTTTTTCCTCTAGAGAACTAGTTTAAATAAAGTGGGTGAAATCCTGGCCCTAATCCAGTTAGTGATAGAACTCCCATTGACTGCAATAGGGCCAAGATTTTACCTGATATTGCTAACAAGGAGGCTAGCTGAAGCAAAGAGGCCTCCAACCTAGTTACCAATGCCCTGTTGAAATCTGCCTTATAGCTAACTGCTGCCCCATCCCATAGGGAAACACAGATACCTGTTGGTGGTGCCAGAAGGAAGAAATCATTCATGAGAACATCTAGCACAGAGACTGCATAGGGTGTTGTACCAAGCTTTAGCTTGCACGTTGATCTATTCCAGTGGCTCTCAAACTTTTTTACTGGTGACCCCTTTCACATAGCAAGTCTCTGAGTGCGACCCCCCCTTATAAATTAAAAACACTTTTTTAAATACATTTAACGCCATTATAAATACTGGTGTCAAAGCAGGGTTTGGGGTGGAGGTTGACAGCTCACGACCCCTCCGTATAAGAATCTCGTGACCCCCTGAGGGGTCCTGACCCCCAGTTTGAGAACCCCTGATCTATTCCATCATCTATTGGGACTGGGTACCTTGTTTTTTCTTGCTAATCATCAAGCAGTTCGCACCATAATTGAAAATTGAAAAATAAAGATAAGGCTCAAGCCACAAAATTCAGATCCCAATTTAGACTTTAAACATCCCAAAGTTCAAGGGTGTTAAGAACCAGTTTTGGGGATTAGCTCATTATAAAGACTGGGACTAGGGTGACCAGATAGCAAGTGTGAAAAATCGGGACAGGGGGTGGGAGGTTATAGGCGCCTATATAAGACAAAAGTCCAGAATATCAGGACTGTCCCTATAAAATCGGAACATCTGGTCACCCTAACTGGGACCATCAGCAAGTTTTTTTTGTTTTGTTTTTTTTTGTTTTTTTAAATAGAAACACACAGGATAACTCAAAGTTCAGGAAATTCATACTAGAGCTGATTCCATCCTACTCTACACAATGTTCTCAATTGTATGACACCAATAAAAAGGCAAATATTTTAGTTCCCAGCCAACGGGAGCTGTGGGGGCAATGCTTGGGGCTGGGGCAGTGTGCAGAGCCCCCTGACTGCCTCTATGCATAGGAGCCAGAGGGGGACATATCGCTGCTTCTGGAGTGCCAGAGCAGGGCAAGTGGCAGACCCTGCTCCCCAGCGGGAGCTCGAGGGCCAGATTAAAATGTCTGGAGGGCCGGATGCGGCCCCCGGGCTGTAGTTTGCCCACCCTTGTGTTACACTATTCTGAACAATGAATAGAGCAACAGTAGTAGTGCCTGATGTTGTTTAATACAGTTGTTCCTTTGTAGGTTATATTGAACACCATGAATTCTATATAATGGTGACATTTTATTTTATTGAAACAGGTCTACGAAATTAACAATGTATTTGCAAGATTGAGACCGGGAGATGACATTCTTTCAATTTATGGTTTTAAAAATTATTGTTCTGGAAGGTTTATTTTGCTAGGACCTCTGTATGCAGAGGAACTGCAGGATGGACCCTTAATCTAGGGTACTTATTAAATGCAGAGCAAAAAAACAAAATGGGATTCAGGATATGTGTGCTGAGGTAGAAGAGCCATTTATTTAGTAAGGTAGATACCTATAGGTCAGGGGTCGGCAACGTTTGGCACGCGGCTCGCCAGGGTAAGCACCCTGGCGGGCCGGGCCAGTTTATTTACCTGCTGATGCGGCAGGTTCGGCCGATCCTGGCCCCCACTGGCCGCGGTTCACCGTCCCGGCCAATGGGGGCGGCGGGAAGCCTCAGCCAGCACATCCCTCGCCCGCGCCGCTTTCGCTGCTCCCATTGGCCTGGGACGGCGAACCGCAGCGAGTGGGGGCCACGATCGGCCAAACCTACCGCGTCAGCGGGTAAATAAACTGGCCCGGCCTGCCAGGGTGCTTACCCTAGTGAGCCGCGTGCCAAACATTGCCGACCCCTGACCTATAGGTGGCCAAAATTTTCCCAAAGAACAGTGACTATTTCCCATCAAGTAGAAAAAAGAAGAAAAAAAAAGAGTTCTATTTGTACTATTGTATTATTTAGTCCAAGTGTTTTGATAAGACTGAAATGAAATATTTTGCAGAATTTTCATCCCATGTGAAATTCTTTCCCACTCTGCACTATGGTTACTTTAAAAAGTGTTTTGCCTCTCAGTATTGTTATACATGCTCTAAATAGTTACTTGGAGCTAGATTGGCTCTTAGACTACATACTGACCCACTTGCATCCCTGCATGGGTTGATTACTTATTTCCCACTCACTCATAGTAGGTGGAAGGAGTAAGAAGTGGGGAGCCTTGTTTAAACCTCCACACACAACTGGGTCAAATGGGGATGTAATTTTCTGCTGGCATAGCCACCAACAGTTTAGTAACCCTCTGAAACAAGATGGGCACAGGGAAGGAATTCTGAGTCAGGCGTTTGGGATGATTTTAGAATATCAACATGGTTAAATGTTTAACTGCTAAGACATCATCTCTGGGACAGAGTCTCAGTATAATCAGCATAGCGCCATTGACTTCACCAGCTAAGCATCTGCCCCATCCAATATGGCCAGATGAATAATTTCCATTGCCTATTTCCTGCAAATAAGGCTGCAAGTTTTGAATATCTGAACAACTGAATGCAATTATTTAGACAATTGAGTGGTTTGCTAGTGTGTTCAATATTAGTGTGATGTATTATAGAGTTCATGCCACTTAAAATATTTTCTGAACTTAACGACATTTAGTCCAGAAGTGACAGCATTCCACATGATAAAGTTCACCATTTCATGGCTGAATTGAGAATTCAGGCTAGTTTATATAACTAAGTCTACATCCTCCAAGTTTGAAGATACCAGATCAAAGGTTAACCAGTCCAACCCATCTCTAATAATTAGTGATTAGGAATTTTGCAGGACATTATATCAGTCCAGCATTTCAATACTCAACTCTATGGATGGGTGTCTTTTCCTACTTCTCACTTGTATTTCTTCCACCTTTACACTGCATGAGCAGGTTACTATATTTATTAGGCACCATCAATACATTACAACATTGTTCCAAGTGAAGTGTACTGTTAAGTATTACCTGGGTGAGTAATTTAATAGAATAGTGACAGACATTGTTAAGGCGTCTGACCTAATGATTTATGGGAGAAGTTACATTTGAAGACTCATTGATTTTGGTAACTGTGCCATGAACAATAATTGAACAATTTGTCCATTTTTTCATTGCCTTAAAAAAAGGTCTCTCCCTCTGCCCCCTCCCATTACGTTAATCACAGAAGGGCTTCTTTCAAAGCCCATTGACATTAGAAAGGGTTTGTAGGTCATGACATTAACAAAGTTTAGAATAACGTGAAGAGCACAGTTCAGAAGTTGCATGTATCCTGATATGTGCCAGTTAGCCTGTTCTGCAACACGGAACCTTAAAAAAAATAAAATAAATAAAATAGTGATTTTTAAGCAGCTGGTATATGTAAATTTGTTTGGCACAATGATACATGTTTAGGAGTAGGATGATAAACTATTCAAGACTTTTTTAAATGTAGTTAAGCAGCACTAAATGTTCATATAGCCAGGACTACTTTAGCCAACTGCAAGAGTTTAAGCCAATTTTTATAATGAGAAATTCTGAATGAAAGTAACTACTCTCATTATTTAAATTTATTAACTTTTTGGGGGGGGGTCAGATTCTAGCACCATTCCTTATACGATCCTGTCATTAGCACACTAGCCTGGGCTTTAGGAGGCCAGGGTTCAATTCCCTGCTCTGTCAGTTTTCTTGTCTAACCTTCAACAGGTCACAACCTCTAAGCCTCAATTGCTCATCTGTAAAATGGGGATAAGTAGCACTTCCTTATCTCACAGGGACTGATTCTGAAGCACTAAGGTACTTCTATGGCCCTGTCACCAAAGAGATACACTTTACCAGTCAACAAACACTGGGCCAAGTTCCTGAACTTGTGTGTTTAATAAGTCTGCTATTGGTTTCCTCTCCAAAATGGAGAGGAGAGGCTAGAGCAATACTCAATTCTATCTTTTTGGGGACAGAAGCCAAGGGGCCTGTCTTCCTTCTCTCCCCCACACCCATTAACTATTTGCTTCTATAACACACACATACTTTAATTTCCTGTAAGAACAGTGAGAAAAAGCATTGAAAAAAGTACAGAGTAGTGGTATTAGGCTTTGACAATAATTGACAGACTCTGTTTTGGCCAATACCTGGTTTACTAACAGGCATAATTCAGCAAGCCTCCATTCTGCTTCTATAAAAAGGTAGGATTCCTTAGAGAATTATGAAAAGGCTAATAAAATCTCTTTTGAGAAAAGACTTGAATGGAAGTTTCTTGTATAAAGTACCATATAAAAATCAGTAAAACCGGTTTGATCTACTTCTTGGACAGATGGATTAAGTAAAACCTCCTATGTATGCTGGGGGGGGGGGGGGGGTAAACAAAACAAAACCACTTTTTATTGTAAAGTCTCTATGATCCCATCACATGTATGCAGAGAATCCAGAGCTCCCATCCACCATTGTAGTTAAAGGCAAAAGAGCAGAAGGTATGAGAATGGCATATTCCTTACAGCTTAGGCTTTGAACCATTTACAATTCTTAAATGGCTGGCTAATTTCTCTCTTCTGATTTCTGCTGTGGTATAAGCACTGAGAAAGTTAGAACTCAATGTTTTAAATAACTCTGCTCTGAGTTTTATCCATCTCAAGAGAAGTCTTACTGGTTTTCAAGCCTGTCAATTCTATTGATAGTCTCCCAGCAACCAAAAAAGAAAAAAACATCCTGATCATTGTCTAGTTGTAAGATGCCACTAGAAGTGGGGAATGGAGAAGGCTGGATCCGTATGTTTCCATACCCCACATTTTTATGAACACAATTGCCATACTACACCACTTTATTCTTAGCTTTACTAAACAATATCTTTCAACTAGGGGTATCAATTAATCTCAGTTAACTCAAAAAAAATTAATTGTGATTAAGTGCAGTTTTAATCACACTGTTAAACAGAATACCAATCAAAATGTATTAAATATTTGGATGTTTTTCTACATTTTCAAATACATGGATTTCAATTACAACACAGAATTGAAAGTGTACAGTACTCACTTTATTTTTATTACAAATATTTGCAATGTAAAAATGATAAACAAAAGAAAGCATTTTTCAATTCACCTCATACAAGTACCATAGTGCAACTTACAAATTTAAATTTTTTGGTTACGTAACTGCACTCAAAAACAAAACAATGTAAAACTGTAGAGTCTAACAGTCCACTCAGTCCTACTTTTTGTTGACCCAATCGCTCAAACAAGTTTGTTTACATTTGCAGGAGATATTGTTAAGAAGCGGGCAGCACTGTCACCTGAAAGGGAGAACAGACGTTGGTATGCACTCTTGTAGCTAGCACTGCACGGTATTTACGTGCCAGATATGCTAAACATTCATATGTCCCTTCATGCTTCAGCCACTATTCCAGAGGACATGCTTCCATGCTGATGACACTCGTTACAAGAGTATGAATTAAATTTGTCATTGAATTCTTTGGGGGAGAATTGTATGTCTCCTTCTGCATTCTGCCATATATTTCAGGTTATAGCAGTCTTGGATGGATGACCCAGCACATGTTCTTCATTTTAAGAACACTTTCACTGCATATTTGGCAAAATGCAAAGAAGGTACCAATGTGAAAATTCTAAAGATAGCTACAGCACTCAACCCAAGATTTAAGTAACTGAAGTGCCTTCCAAAATCTGAGGGACAAGGCTTTCAGAAGTCTTAAAAGAGCAACACTCGGATGAGTCTTCAGCGCATCTGGCACGTAAATACCTTGCAGAGTTAGGTACAAAAGTGCCATGCCAACATCTGTTCTCCCTTTCAGATGACAATGCTGACTGCTTCTTAGTAACAATATCTCCTGCAAATGTAAACAAACTTGCTTGTCTGAGCAATTGGCTCAACAAGAAGTAGGACTGAGTGGACTGTTAGACTCTACAGTTTTACATTGATTTGTTTTTCAATGCAGTTATTTTTTGTACATAAAATTCTACATTTGTAAGTTCAACTTTATTGATAAAGAGATTTCATTACAGTACTTGTATGAGGTGAATTGAAAAATATTTACAGTGCAAATATTTATAATAAAAATATGAAGTGAGCACTGTATACTTTGTATTCTGTTGTAATTGAAATATATCTGAAAATGTGGAAACATCCAAAAATGTTTAAATAATAGTCTATTATTGTTTAATCACACGATTAAAAAAAAGTTAATCACTTGACAACACTACTTTCCACCATTCACTTAAATGGCACAATGTAAAATGGTAGACTATACACACAGCAATAGGGAGTATAGAACTGCTATGAGAAGGAGTTATTTTTCCCTCATCTGCACTTGATGACAGACAATTAATGGAGAAGTTATAATTTTCTAATAAGTTAGCACCCTTGCAGTTTAACAGGGGTAAAAAAGTGTGCCCTTGCCACAAGGTTGGGGGGAAAAGTCAAGTAAATATCTTCCTCATGCCCCCTTTGTGGGGGGTAGGGCAGCACGATGGGTCTTAGAATTGCAGCACCTGTGCTCAATAGTGCGAGAGCTGCTGCCAGGAAGTTATCTTACCGGAGCAAGTCACCGAAGACAGGGCAGGCAACAGCAGAGAGTTGGCAGAACCATGGCTCAGTAGGGAGTATGTTGCATTAAAAAGGGATGTTGCTTATTTCTCAGCACACAGCCAAAGCACATGGAGAGTTCCAGGAGGTGATATGTTTTGCTGAGACAGAACGCCTCCTGCTGCCCCCCACCCCCAGCTCCACAACACCCCCAATACAGGGTGATGGCTAAAGGTGAAGATGTAGCAATGTAGTCAGACACCTGAGAAAGCACCAGGGGGATTTGGGGCGAGGGGGCGGGGAAGAGAAGAGAGGAAGGAGTTTGTTATGCACTGGATTGCTCATTTGCTCGTCAACAAAGAGAAACTGCTGAGGAAGAAGTTCTGGGAAAAATCAGCAGCAATAGACTCCAGCTGCCACCTGCTAGTGCAGAGGCCACTCCACAAAATAGGAGGCATAACAAAGTTCAAGCTTATATTAGGCACCTCCAGATACATTGACAATGGTAACAGAATAACTTGCATAAAAAAAAATAAATAAAAAAAAAAGGCTCTGGGTCAAAAATTGTGCGACTTTAATTAAAGCAACGTCACATATCCACACTATGCTCTGTGTGTCAGCAGAGCGCATCTACACTACTAGCTCTTGCATCAACACAGCAGTGCACTGTGGGTAGCTTTCCCACTGTGCAACTGGCTGCAGGGTGCTTTGGGAAGGGTTTACAATGCCTTATGGGGCAGGTACAGCCTCACATGATGCAGGTTCCTCAGTCCCATCATTCTAGTGGCATCCTACTAGATTGCCAACTGCTTTTCAACTGAAGTATGGGGGGGTGGGGGGGGAGAGAGACTGTGTTGGGGGAAGTGTGTGAGGGTATATGTGAGAGATCATGTGTGTTGGGAGATGGAAACAGCATGTCCACACACTCTAAGTTCAAACAGCTGCCGAAAGCAACCATTCCTGAGGCAGGGGAGGGGGACACTTGACATCAGCCCCTGCCTCCCTCTCTGGCTCTGCACAGCACTATAGTTTCTCTGTCATACTCACCCCTGCCTGCCTGTGTTCCTAGTGCAGGAGAGAGTAGGAACATTCCAGGTTAATGATTTGCTCTTTGCTGCCCAGAACAGAGCAGCACACTCAGCTGTCAAAGCTCTGTGAAGCTCTGACAGGGAGGTGCACATGCCTGCAGGGCAGCAGAGTTCAAAACAGCGAGCAGAGCAGGCATTGTGGGATACTGGGGAGGCCAGTTCTGGAGATAATGAAGACCGTGTCTGCACTGATGGTTTGTTGTTTTAACTTCGCTGCCAAAAGCTTTACGTCTCTCGTCGAGGAGGTTTTATTTTGTTGCCAAAACTGAAGAGTTTTGTCACCAAAAGTGGCATTGTAGTTTGTACACATCCACTGCTTTGCTGCCAAAAGCTGCCTTTTGCCGACAAAACCCTGCAGTGTAGACAAGGCCTTAGTTCGGGGATGTATTGTTGAGGCAGCTGGATTCTATGAACAAGACAGAATACAATTCCACAATAGAAGAGGTGTGAAGATGTTAAGCTGGCACTACACAATTTCAGATAGAAGGCCTAAAAGCAAAAATCCCTTCCCCTTTTTTGTAGCATTCATGTATTTGCTTTTGTATCATTTGGTGTCTGCTAATCAAAAACACTCCCATCTATTCTTCATTGCCTTTCAGCCACAAAGAATGGTTATTTCCCGTATAGCAACTTATGCCTTGAGATGCTCTGTGAATGTAGATTTAACTCATCGTGTGCATGCATGGGAATCTGGAAAGTTCTCTAGCAGCATCCACTAGGAGTCATGCATGTGCCCTGTATATCATGCTCTCCCTCCCAAGGCCATACAGGACAGAGAGTGACCCCATCTGCTCCTCAGTTCTTTTGCCATCTGGAGTCCAGAGGGGAAGACTCCGAGTTGCACAGATGGAGGATGGGTCTTCCACATACACAGAATGTCTCAAAATTAACTGTTTTCTTTGAGTCTCTGTACATGTGACTCCCACTTATGGGTGATTAGCCAGATTGACATCCAGCAGTCAGTCAGAATTTAGAGATTATCTGAATGACTGGTGGACCTCCCTGCCAACCTCTTGATATTGCCAGTGAGTAACATTTAGTAAAGGTATGGACTGAAGACCATGTTGCTGCGCTACAGATTTCTGTTAATGGAACTTTGCTTGACATGCTGAAGTTGACAGAGCCGTGGTCAAGTGTGCTGTAACATGTACTGGAGGATCTCTTAATAATTTGATAAACTGTCCTGTCAGTGAATGATCTATTTAGATAATCTGAGCGAATATAGGACCAAATGGAATCAACCACCATAGAACAGGAGAACTCTGCATCCAGAGTATGAAGTTTTGATCCATGGGGATTTGAGGACTCAAAGAGTACAGGTATTTGAATATATTGGTTAATATTAAAGTTGGACACCACCTTTGAAATGGAGTCTTGATGTTCCTCTGCATGGAAAACCGTGCATTTAGGATTTGACATGCGCATTTCAATTTCACTTATTCTACAAGTTGGTGTAATTGCCCCTAGGAATGCTACTTTGCATCACTTAAAGAGCAAGATAAAGATTCCCAAGGGAATCCATTAATGATTAAAGAACCAGGTTTAAGGAATCTTGAGTTGAAGGGAAGATTGATTCAAGCCCTTTAGAAATCTTACAGCTGTTTGCCAAAAAAGGGGAAGAACCAGATATTGGTGGATGACAGGCTGAGATTGCCACCAAATGCACTTTAATGGAGTTTAGGAGATAATCCTGCTTGGATAAAGCATAATAATCAAGAATGAGCAGGATAAAACAAACAAACAAACAGCTCACAGCCCCTTGCTTTTACTCAAGTTGAAAAATAGCTTCCATTTTGCCTTACAAATCTCTCGTAGACGGCTTTCCACTTTAACACCATCCTCTGGTCTTTCTGTGACCATTCTCTCTCTCTTTCTCTCTCTCTAACCCCACATCATTAGGTGCAGAGAAGTTGGGTTTGGATGAAGTACTAGGGTGGCATTCTGAGAGACTATCTTTTTACATGAGAGCATTAACGGTCTTTAATAGTAGATCTGAGAACTAGACCTGGCAGAGCCATACAGGCACACAGAGGATCATTTGAACCTTGTCCTTCCACACCCTCCATATACTCTTGGAATTAGTAGGAAGAAAATGAATGCACAGAGAAGGGGAGATGATCACAGGAATCAAGAAGGAATCTTTTGAGGATGCAGGTTACTTCCTCAGAGCAAAATAGACATGTGGTCTTCAGTGGCAAGGTGGTCTATTTGATGAAATCCCTGTTTATGGAAGACTTGTAGAAGGACCATGTCCTTTAAAAATCCACTTGTGAGAGGACATGTTTCGCCTGCTTAGCTGATCCACCAGGACATGGGTTTCTCATGGTAGATGCAATGCTAGGATATCAACATGGTGTAGAATGCACTATTCCCATATCAGCATGGCTTCTCAACAAAAGGGGTTCTGTCCTTGCTTCTGCCTTCTCCCCCCTCTCTTTATATAAATACATAACTGCTGAATTGTCTGTTAATACTTACTTTGACTGGCCCTTTAGAACTGGAAGGAAGAATCTGCATGCTAAAGAGCTAGGTCTCAACTCCAGGACACGTGATCCATTCAGTTGGTTATTGACTAAGAACCGCCAGTCTGAAAATGATCTAAGTGAGCTCCACAGCTCTTCCTGGAGGCACTGGTGCTCAGAGTTTGAAAGGGAATTCCCTGGCATAGGTTGTTGTAGTTTAGCCATCATAGAAAAGATGAAAGAATCTGAGGGATTCTTGCCCTTTTCCCCATGCTATGAATGCTTGAGCGAAATACTGATTTGATCCATGCTTGCACAGGTCTTAGTCTGAGTCTTGCAAAGACCATCACAAGTACACAAGGCCATGTGGTCTGATATAGAGTTATCTTTGGCTAAGGATGTATGAGAGCAAGCTTGAATCTGATGTAAATTGTTCTCGGATCTCAAGGGAAAAAAAGCTTTTGCTATTCTTGAGTCTAAGTTCACTCAGTCAGTCTAAAGAAAAAAATCAAACCTATAAGATCCAACTCTTAAGATAATGCAATAAGATTTGAGATTAGTTGGACTACTTGCTGTGCTGCAGTTCCTCAGACCAGCCAGGTATCTAGGTATGGGTACATGTATCCCTAGACAGTGTAGATGAGCTGTGATGACTGACAGACACTGCATAAAAACTCAAGATGCCGTAGGAGAGGCCAAAGGGAAGAACCATGAACTGAGGGATTGTTTTCATAGCAACAGGCATAAAAGCTTCTTGTGTGCTTGATGAATGGACATGTATCCTGTAAATCAAGAAAACCAAACCCAGTCAATGGGATCTGGGGAGGGTATAACAGAAGTGAGGGTTGTCATGAGGAATTTGACTTGAGTGTGTGCATTGAGGAGCCTGAGCTTTAAAATGGGTGTGAGAAGTAGAGGAATAGCATCTTTTCCCTATCAATTCTTGAGGACCCAACTCTGTTGCACAACGACCCTGTAAGACTGGCCCCTGAAGGGGGATACTCTGGAATGGAATGGTGTGCCTGTGAGTGGGGATGCTAGAGATGGTTCTTTGCTTGAGACAGTCAAAGACAATTCCTCCAGTGGAGGGGCTGTCCCCAGTGGGGACATGATTTGTCTGGGCATATGGAATTTCCTGATCTTTAACAGAAGGATAAAAAGTGAGATTTTCATCACTAAAACTCTGGATTCATGCTTTAACATAGATGAAAGAAGAGACTCATCCAACAGAAATGACTAACTCTGGGGTTACGGTAATCTTCTGAGAGGTAGAAGAGAGCCATTTTGGTGCCAGCTGAGAAAAGGCTGGTGTTTTTGGTGCCAAATGCAAAGATGTTGAAGCATTTAGTCCTAGGAGTTTGGGTGATGGGTTGGGGAGAGCTGACTACAACTGTGCCAATGGCATCAGTGCCATCTGGGATGGTGCATGTGTCAGTGTGACTGAAGCTGCCAGTGCCAAGGGTTGAGAGACTTGGGCGCCATACTATGTTGCAGCTTCAGCTGGCTTGGCATCACTTTAGCCTCTTTCAGAGACCATTACTCAGGCTTTTTTGGAGTAGCACCAGGGACAGCAACCAGTTTCAAGAAGTCAACTTGGAGGGGGGGTTCTTTTCTCTTGTAGGCAGTAGGGGTATGACTGTTCCAGTGGGACACTAAAATGGAAACCCAATTCTTAAGACAATAGGAAGCATCCCAGGGTGACTCCTCTCTGTAGCACTGATTGTGCGCCCTGATCCCTAGGGTTGAACTGTCCTGCCCTTTTACAAGCTCTGAGTCCAAGGTAGGTTTCGTGGATTTTTCCATTAGGAAAATCTTGAATCTACATTCTTTCCTTTTGAGAGCACATCTTGAAAGTATCACGCTTACATGGAATAGGCCTTCCTCTAAACACTTGTCATGGTCATCCTTGAGGAGCATCAGAGCTACACAATGGGCACAATTTAAGACCTGGAGGAAAAGGCTGTGACATGAGAATAGCCCCACGAATAGGCACCTAACAAGAATGTAATGCTACCTTTGTTTATTGTGCCAATGGGCTATAACTAAATATTTACAGAAAGCCATCCTAAACTAAACTTGAGATATAGGTGGGATTCTGTTCTGACTGACAAAGGGCAGTCAGAGAATTGAGGAAGAGACAGTCATTCTATCCTTATGCCCTCAGGAGGGGAAGCATGAGGGCATGCAGGGTGCATGTGTGACCCTTAGTGGACAGGTCTGGAGAAAGTTTTCTGGACTCCTGAGCAGAGGGCGCAAGTGAACCATCAGTGGGATCCACATGTACAGAGACGCAAAGAAATCACCAATTGTCCATTAGACTCCAGGAATTTCATAGGAATCCCCTTTTTAAAAAACAGTGGGACCTCATCACTTTTAATACTCGTGAGAATATATCCCCATCTCTTACTTACAGGAGAAAGTTTGGCCACAATTGTAACATATCCATTTACAGTATCTCCATCAGGTAAGCAATTCAAAAACATTCATCTACCTAATCAGACAAAACAAGCTGTAGAGGAGCGGACTCACCCCTGTGGCACCTCCTGCTGGTGACTTCCGGGAATTAACTCTTCCAGCATCCTGGAGCGCCCTCTGCAGGCCGGTGGTCCACCTGTCCTCTGGCCCCCCGTCCCGCCCTGGACCCTGGTGCCCTTTTACCTGGGGTGCTGCCCCCTGGCAGTAACCCCTCAGTCTTAGGGTCTCCCCTCTCCAGGGAACCCCCACCCACTATTCCCACCTCACCTCAGTATAAGGCTACTGCCAGTCATTGTCTAGCCACACACCCTGGGGCAGACTGCAGTATCAGCCACTCATCATAGGCAAGGTTGGGTTTGGACCTGCTGCCTTTGCCTACCCCTGGGCTGCCCTCTGCAACCCCTAGTACCTATTAGCCCAATGCTAGGCCGCAGCCTGGGGCTTTCCAGGCCGGAGCTCCCCAGCTCCTCAGCCTTTCCCCAGCCCTGCTCCATTCAGGTACTCTGTCTCTAGCTCCCTGCAGCCAGGCCCATCTCCCTCTACAGCTAGAGAGAGACTGTTTGGCCTCTGGCTCACAGCCTTTTTATACAGGCTAGCTGTGGCCTGATTGGGGCGTGGCCCAACTGCAGCCGCTTCCCCAATCAGCCCAGCTTTTAGAGCTGCAGCCCTCAGCAGGGTTGCTTTTAACCCCTGCTATTTTAGGAGCGGGGTAGCCACCCTGCTACACAAGCCTACACACTAAAAATATATAAAATACACTTGATTAACATACATGCATGGCAGGTACTGATGCATTGCTTAGAGCAAAATAGTAGAAAGATGAAGGAGAGCTCACTGAAACAGCTGGGCTGAAGAGAGGAGTGCACAGTTCATCACTATGCCAGCTGCCGTGGGTGATTTCTCAGTGCTACTAAAGCCTATCAAAGGGGCTAGGGACTGCTGACTGGGCCCTCACGTGACTTTCTGCTACCGGCGTTATTTATCAAACCATGTATTGCAAATTGTTTTAATATGCTTCCTGACACCTAGAGCACAGGACTGTTCAGCTAGAGCCGCTGTTGTGTTGCAACTCAATTCCACCCCTTTCAGGGATAACAGCCTCATGGTATTGCTAAGCAACACATAGAATTGTGTATGCTATTCTTCTTCCCGTTATCTTACCTTCATTCATAAGAAAATAAGAATGGCCATACTGGGTCAGACCAAAGGTCCATCCAATCCAGTATCCTGTCTGCTGACAGTGGCCAATGCCAGGTTCACTCCCTCTGGGGCACCTAACAGGTAATGATAAAGTGATCTCTCTCCTGCAATCCATCTCCACACTCTGACAAACAGAGGCTTGGGACACCATTCCTTACCTATCCTGGCTAATAGCCATTAATGGACTTAACCTCCATGAATTGATCTAGTTCTCTTTTAAACCCTGTTATAGTTCTACACTTCACAACCTCCTCAGGCAAGGATTCCACAGGTTGACTGTGTGAAGAACTTCCTTTTATTTGTTTTAAATCTGCTGCCCATTAATTTCATTTGGTGGCCCCTAGTTCTTATATTCTGGGAACAAGTAAAGAACTTTTCCTTATTCACTTTCTCCACACTACTCATGATTTTATATACCTCTATCATATCCCCCTTTAGTCTCCTCTTTTCCAAGCTGAAAAGTCCTAGCCTCTTTAATCTCTCCTCATATGGGACCCGTTCCAAACCCCTAATCATTTTAGCTGCCCTTTTCTCAACTTTTTCTAATGCCAGTATATCTTTTTTGAGATGAGGAGACCACATCTGTACACAGTATTCAAGATATGGGCGTACCATGGATTTATATAAGGGCAATAAGATATTCTCTGTCTTATTCTCTATCCCTTTTTTAATGATTCCTAACATCCTGTTTGCTTTTTTGACTGCCGCCGCACACTGCATGGATGTCTTCAGAGAACTATCCATTATGACTCCAAGATCTCTTTCCTGATTAGTTGTAGCTAAAATTAGCCCCCATCATATTGTATGTATAGTTGGGGTTATTTTTTCCAATGTGCATTACTTTACATTTATCCACATTAAGTTTCAGTTGCCATTTTGTTGCCCAATCACTTAGTTTTGTGAGATCTTTTTGAAGTTCTTCACAGTCTGCTTTGGTCTTAACTATCTTGAGCAGTTTAGTATCATCAGCAAACTTTGCCACCTCACTGTTTAACCCTTTCTGCAGATCATTTATGATTCATTTATTCTTTTACTCTCATGACAAAAGTGTACCAAACTTTGATGCCATTGCTTCAGAGACCAATGAGAATGGAATTTCAGAAAGGAAGTCAGCAAGTGACTATAGCAGTTTGAATTATTTTGCTTTTCTCCAAGTTCATATGTCACTTCTTTGATGTGTCCAGTAGCAGACCCTATACCACTATTCCTGAAGACAGAATATCATCTAAACCTTTTGAAAATTTGGCAGTCTATATCTGATGGATTGCAAAGTGAAGCATTACTCAGATCAGAAGTGACAACATAGGGGCCTAGGTAATAGCTGATGGAGCCAACAGCCTTTTGTGTCTGGTGGCCTCAGTTTGCATTTTGTGCCCCCCCCCCCCAAATAATCAAAAAAAAAAAAAAAAAACAGGTTGGTTTCTCCTCTTTCTCTGTTTGCATTTCATAAAGTCACACACTTCAGTGAAAAGAGATTCTCTGAACAATACAATTTCGACTAACAGTGTTTCAAGTTCAGGACTGAAGCCCAGAGGTCCCATTAGAAAGACAACATTTGCCTAGTTACCACAGTCTTCTATTTTAAGTAAACCAGAAAGATATCTCATTGTATGCCATCAGCTGGCAAAGGCTGAGCACTGTCAATCGGTAGGATTATTTGGGGAGTTTACACAGAGCCCTGGCATGAAGCAGGCATGCTATTTCTGAGTTTTTAAGAAAACTACATTAGGTTAGAATTAAAAAACGAAAACAAAAGACCCCACACTTCAGCTCTGCAGATCTATAAGCACAGAGGGGAACATGGGGTTCATAACAATTGTACTCTGCACATATTGTCTCTCTCCGGGAGCTTAAATTTGGCCTTACCATTAACACATCCTTCTGAGAAGTATCATCCCCATTTCACAGATGTAGGAAATGGAGACAGAGGGACTGAGGTCACAGAACAAGTCCAGACAGAACTGGGAACAAAACCCAAGTCTGACTCTTAGCCCTGCATTATAACCACTAGACCATGTTCCTTCACTCGTGCACTGTCCTCTCAGGAAACAGTCACAGCACTGAGATGCTTAGACATGATTTAATCTTGCGCCTCCCTTCAGTATCATCCCACCCGGTTGGCCAGATTGTGAATCCCCTCCTCATGAGGAGAGCTAGCTGAATAATCCCCGCTCTCAATCAGGCAGAGAGAAGATTTGAATCCACATCACCCAAGCAAGTTCCTTAATCAGCAGACTATCAAAGTTGTTTCACTCTTGACCCAGTGAATGTTTGTTTCTACAAAGTGGAACAACTTCAGCTGGAAAGACTAAGGACAACCCACTCCAGAATAGCCTATAGCCTGGTGATGAGGGCTCTCACTTGGGTTTGGAGAGATCAGTCTGTGCCACATTGGTGAGCCAAACCTGTGTCTCCCATATCCCAGGCAAGTGCCCTAACAGCTAGGATAAAGAAGAACAGGGAGAGATGTACCGTACATTTGTTTGATGGCCCTGAAATAGTCTTTGCCCTCTGTCCCTCTCCCCCTCTCCCCCACGCAAAATATCACCCAGCTCTAGGTGCTAGTAGTTACTCACTTGAATAATCCTATTGAGTCAGTGACCAGGAATTATTTTTGTAACCCTTTCATCAGTTATTTTCCTTTAACAAGCTTCTTGTGTCAAGCCCACAATGTCCTGCTTTTCAATTGTCCTCCATTACAAACCTGCCAGTATTGCCTTTATTTTTAGCAGCACGCCTGTTGCTCTATAAATAAAATTGAGTATATTGGAGTATCTTCCCTCCCTTGACCTCCACCAAGAAATTCCAGGCATTTAAGAATCATACATATATCAATAAGTTGGGAGACAGAGCTCTATCAAAGATACACTCCCATAGCTGCAAAAGCAGAGTTACTTCTTCTGCAATATTAGTATTAAGGCAGCAATCACTCTTCTTCAGACTTCTGAACTGTAATGTAGTAATGTTGTGTAACAAGGGACTACTGTATTACTTTCCTATTATACAACAGTTTCATTAGGAAGAGTCAAAGAACAGTGCAGCTACTGATATTGCTATACTAATTAGTCTATCTGTATTGAACAAAAGGTGCACAAAGTGTTGCTTAAGGGCAAAATTCCACCTAGAGTTGTCTTGAATGTTTTCTATCAGGTACAAGGAGTAGAAATTGCAGAGCCTTGTAGAATAATTAGGCAAGAGCCCATATCTCCAAATGCCTCTGGGAATGCTTTGGGGGAGGGGTTGTTTTTATTGTTAGTGAACTCAAACAAGCAATTTCTGTTCTTTAAAGACATTTACAAGCAAACATCACGGTTGTATGCATTTAGTTTTAACACGACGATAAGTTAAACATGTAACTTACTGTTTGGTGTGTTGTGTCCTCCTTTCTATTTAAGGTTCTAATGTGGCCCTCATTACAACAGTATCTGTGTTCCTCACTAGGTTTTCATGTATTCATTCTTAGAATACCCCTGTGAAGTAGGGCAGTGCTATTATCCCCATTTTAAGTGTGGGGAGTGAGGTACAGAGAGGGTTAGGCACAGATCCTCAGAAGTGCTTAAGTATCATGGGAGTTAAGCGCCTAAATACCTTTAAGATCTTGGCCTGGAGTGACATGCCCAGGGTCATACAGGAAGTGTGGAAGAGCAGGGAATAAAACCTTGGTTTCCCCTGAGTCACAACCTACCCCCTAACTCCTGGGCAATCCATCCTCCCTTTGGGCCTGATTCAGATATAAAGCGGCCATAGACAGCTATGGATGTAGTCTTAGCTCAGTGTCTGTGATAATCACAATGATAGTTACAGTTACACAGATGGGTCTGATGGCTCTGGCACATTTCCAATGGAGGCCACTGAACACAAAAAAGTCTGGGCATCCCTTGCCTAGAATTTGGTTAAGAGGGTTTCTGCAAGCCTGGGACTGGTGGCTAGTTGAGTCAGGAGTACTCAAATGTCATAGGAACACATCTTTTTCCTTCTATAGACTCATTACAATTTCTCTTAATTGTATCCATGTTACAGCACAACTAAGATGGTATTCTGATATCTGTAAAGTGATCAAGTACAGCTAATAAATGTACAAGTAATTATTGTGATTCTTTTAAAAGTTTCAAGTTTAAAGTCTGATGAGGAACCTCTTCCAAAACTCAACGAAGTGCTTGCTCAGTACCTTGAGTATTAGGCCACATGTGTTTAGTTTTTTTGTGTTCAAGCACAACTGAGGCTAGAGTTCGGAGGAGCTAAATCAAACACACAACAATGCTTCTGATTATTCACTTATTTCTTTCATCACCAGCCTACAGTATTGCTAAGAAAAAAAATATGAAATTGTTCATAGTATTGTAACATTTAATTGGCTTTGCAAAACACTGAGCAGCACACCAGATGATAATGAAATCCTGACTGAAGCACATATGTCCTAACACATTTTAATTTCAAATTATTTTTATGTATTTCAGAGAGAAATTACAGGCTACATCCTCAACACACATTTTCTGTCACCAAGAACAAAAAAGCAAACAAAATTAAAATATAAATATTTTCTGATGTCAAACAGAACATATTTAGCTGCAGGGAAACTGTTGCACAGTCAGTATTGTGATTCAGTTAAAACAACTAATTAGATTGGAACTGGCTACATTGGCAAAATCCCTGAAGACAAGAAAATGGGCCAAATTTCAATGTCAAGATAGTGTATAACAGAATAGGTAGTATAGGCATAGACCAAGATAGGTTGTAACACTGAAGAATAGTTTGTGTTTGATGGGGAGAAGTGGGAACCAGTGAAGGGATGCAAAAAAGAGGGGGGGGGGGACGACACCCATGGTCAATGTTGCGAGCCAAACAAGTGAACTTATTAATTTTCCTGTTAAAAGCTATCAGTATGAAATATTAAGTCCATTTCCTCTCAAAATGTAAGGGCCTGACCAAAGCCCATCAATGTCAATGGGAGTCACAGGTGTTTGGAACAAGACCTTTTATGAATGAACCTGCCACACCAGGAGTTACTCTAAATATGCTGCCCTTCTAAAGGGCTAAACCTAGAGAAACTGCAAGTGATCTGCTTTGTAGATTTTGGGTACAGTTATCAGACATGTATAAGTGACTTAGGTTCCTAAGTCCCATTGAAAGTAAGTGGCAAGCTCCCAAGAGAATCAGGAACTTTTGAAATGTTGACCCTTAGCCTTTAGGACGGCATTTGTGCAGGTCTCACTACTTCGGCTGTGATGCTGCACCGATATTCTCTAACATCCCAAGAGCTATTACAGGTCTGTTTGAATGCCTCTTTTCCCTATCAGTCAGAACTTTAAAAAAAGGAAAGGTACTGCACTCTACAGCAATTCTTTAACATACAGCAGCCAACAGTAGTGATATTGCAGTGACTAGAGCAGTATTTCTTTTTAAGGGCCAAAATAAGAGGCATACAACATTGGCTCAGACAGCCCCATGGGAGTGGGATGCTCAACAGCACAACTGGAAATGCTCAGTTCAAAACCTATTGAAGTAAAGGATTCAAGAGGAAATTGTCACTGCTCTCTACAGACAAACAGTTTTCTAAGACACTACAGCTGTGATTGGGGCATTCACCAGTTCCCCATAGGATTCTCGATAGCTATTTTAACATGCAATAATAACTTCAACACGTTTGTTTCATTAACAGTCAGATACCAGTTAGGGCATAAAAAAAAAAAAAAGAGTTCATCTCTGAGCTTTACATGAGGCTGAATGGGTGCGAACTGAGCAAAATGGAGAAGGATAATTTTTTAACCTGGCACAAATTGAACTACGCAAAATTTGCATCTTAGTTGGGTCCCTGCTATTGTTCTCTTCTCCCCTTTGTCCTTTCTCCCCTTTGTCCTTCCTCCCCCACTAGATTGTATTTTCTGCTAGTGAACCAGGGAAATTTGATAAGCTTAAAAATGCTGGTGTCTGGTGTTTTGGGGTGGGGTGGGGGTTGGCACACACATGCCCACTTACTAAGATGACATTTCAATTTGATCTTTCTTCCTGTAAGATATTTTGTAAGGTCACAAAATGCCTTGATACACAGCTGCTGTTAAACTACTACATGCATCTATGCAAACAGCATTAACTGCCTTGCAAGTTGCCATCAGCTGGTTGAAGAACCTGGACAAATTGGTTTGGCTTATTCCATGCTTAGATCCTTAGTAGCAACTGGAAGCGTGCCAAAGGAATAAGCTACACAACAGATGTTAATTGGGTTTTAGATCTCACAGAATGACTCCATATTGTAGATGACTTTAAATATTCCAGTCACTCAAAATTACAAGACTATGTTTCCCTGTTGCACCTTAATATTCACTCTGGCAACACAAAAGGGATTTTGAAAAGAAAGCTAGGGGGTTGTTTAAAGATATAAAAAACCTGGGTGAAATTCAACAAGACCTCAGTAAACAGGCTTTGTGCAGAGAAATAAGTCAAGGGTTGGATGCAGCAGAATCCACCCCAAGCCCTAAGAGCAAAGGGCAGCCCCATACTGTCGGTCTACATTGCAGTAAAACATCTGCAACTGGCCCAGCCATAGGTGTTATTACAGTGTAGACATACCCTCAGATAATCCATAGCTTCATGGGACTAGAAAAGAGATCTTGTGTTCTGTGTCATCCATTCATAGGGATTAGTTTTCACTAGATTTGTGTAATCCTGGATCTCCTGATTTGTCTCCAAACTCCGCTCCAGTCTGCTGTGTGGCATGGACCTGGGCCCCAGGTCCCTCACGTGTAAAGCCATTCTGTAAGCCTGCTTTGCCAGTGACTGTACCTTGCATATCTTTTACTGGACCAACTTTTGTTGAAGGTCCTGAAGAGCTCTGTGTAACTCAAAAGCTTGTCTCACCAACAGAAGTTGGTCCAATAAAAGATGTTACCTCACTCTCCTTGCCTCTCTAATATCCTGGGTCCAACATATCTACAACAAGGGAACATACCTTGCATAGCAGTTTTGTTTTCTTGGGGACTTTCCCCAGTCCCAAAGTTCCTGGAAAACATTCAGCAGCTTCAAAGCCAAAACATTGAGAGTAGAGATGGACCCAGCTACCCATCATAGGGAGTTTGTGTATTTGAAATCTGAATCCAGATTTTGAAAGTGACATATAATGGGCCAAACTAAGATCCTAGATCTTAGCCACTGAATCTCAGTATGTTCTAACTTTGCATCTATATTTCGTGCTTCAGATCAACTCAGCTCTCCCATGTTTTTTCTTTGGAAGATTTGGAATGAAACAGCAAGACCTCTGTGCTTGTATATTTCATATTCATCTCACTCACCCTGTGGGTATCTTGTCTTTTTCAAATGCAAGCTCTTTGGAGCAGGGAACATATTTTGCTCTATGTTTGTACAGCACGGAGTACAATGAGGCCCTGATCTCAATTTGGGCTTCTAGGCACCACTGGAACACAAAAAACCCTAAACCTTGTCATAGGCAGTGGATTAGCATACAGCAGTTGGGGTTCCCCCCGCATTAAAAATAAAGCTTGGAAATAGCTTGGCTAAAACAAATATGTTCATAAGTTTGACTTGGACCTTCACTCCGCCTTGTTTGTCATGTCAGATAAACATTAACCTGAAAGGGTAAAGGCTTCCAGTGAGAGACTTGCTTTAATGAGAAAGGGAAGTAAAGTCCAGGACCGATTAAACTAAAATTTAATTAGCTTTAGGAAAATACATCCATATTTATTGCTTTTATCTAATTAACAAAAACCTGCCTTCACTTAAAAACATGCAACTGTTACACAGACCCTAATAAGCACCTGGACAGCATTAGTTTGTTTATTGGCTAAGGGCCATTAAAAATTAATGGGAGTTTTGCTTATATAAAGATTTTAGAATTCGGTCCCCAAATTGATACAGTTTCCAAGTGTTTAGTGTTTCCTTCAAAGCTAATGTCCGTAGAGAGACCTGGGGTTACTATTCAATTCAAGTAAAACAAGCAAGAAAATACCTAATCCCCTCATTTCAAGTTATCTACTGCAGTGGCAGAGTTTGAGAAGTAAAGCGCCTGCTGGACTGCATCTCAGATGGCTGCATTAAATTGAGGTCCAAACAGCAGAAGACAGAAATCTTTCTAATTAGCTAGCAGACTAGCTTGGCTCTTACAAAGAAACCTGTCCAGTGTGTTTTACTGGCCAGCCAAACTCACTTACATTACCTCAATAACTCTTTAGTGCAACACAGATTACCGGGTATACCTGACTGATGGATTAAAAACTCATATGCCTTCCCTGAGACCCAGACTAGTTAGAGGGATTAATAAAACCTGGCTGAGATCAAGATGATTTGGAACCACCAGCTTCACAGTAACCAACCATGGTTTCCCATACAGCTAATGTTGGCCATTTCACCTTCTGCACTAACAATGGGAACTTCCTCCAACAATGGAAGAAATTCACCCCTGTGCAGCAAGCCTGCACAATAGCTTTCCATCACTTCTGGCCTGCACTCTCTGAACAGGAGTGAATTTCAGCCTATATGAATAGGATGGCCTGTCCCCTGATCAAATCTCAGAGGGCTTTTATACCTTATCTAAATACTGTATGTGTTCAACGTGAATCTCCTTGATTTAGTTCTTTGTACATCAATATCAACCTTAAATTTCATCCTGGGTTAGAGATGCAAATGTCCAAGGGGGGATGCAGATATGATGTGCAGTGCACATCATATTACTCATTTTAATTTCATCTGCTCAGAGGGTGCTTGGTGTGGGGCCTGTAACAAACAGAAAGGAGAAACGATCAAAGAAAGCCAGCCAGCACTGAAAATGGAAAAAAGGCTGGCTCAGATGCAAACCCATAACGCTACTGGAGCATTTGAGATTTTTAAGCCAAAGAAAGGGAGACTGTGGGGAGAAGATGAGGATTTTTGTTTAAAGCCGGTTTCTCTGCATATGAAGGTGGTAGGGCAATTCAGCTAGCAGGGCCCAGACATGCCAGAAGAAGAGTGGCAGTTAGACAAGCTCAATAGACGTTCCTGAAGATGTATAGGAAGTTTCCATCAAGGACTTGCAGTCTCAAAAGCCCCACACATTCACAGACAAGGAGCTGAGCCAATCACAGGTCAGGGTGGTGACAAAACTCTACATAGTAAAAAAAAAAAAGTTAAAGACAGCTCTGTGGACTCAGTGGCCAACTGATACAGGACTAAGAAATATGGCTGCTTAGAGGACTGTGTCCCAGTACCTTTACACCACTGTGCCTATCACACCAAAAACGGAGACGACCAATCTGTATCCTGTCAACTATTCACCCTAATAGTGTCAACTACTCACCCAAGGTCTAGAATACTGCTAGCTGTAAGGAACCCTGGACTTGTTTGCTGATAGACACCCTTCAGTTTATTTAAAAACAAAAACAAAAACCAACCAAGCAAACAAAAACACTGAGATGCTGAATTCTTAAACTGTAAAGAATCTGGGTGACACTACATTTTAAGACCACACCATGGACCCTGAGAAACCTTTTCTGAAAAGATCAAAGGATGGGGAGTGTATACACTCAGTATCAATATTATATTGAAACCTGACACTGAAATAGTGTGTGTAAGAAAAAAAAAATCCATTAGGTAGTGAGTCTATTTGAATTATTTTAACTTATTAAAAATAACACCAACGCTTTTTTTAAATCTATGCTTTTTTTATAATAAATGCTCTTTTACAAAGCAGCTGTAAGGTACTCTATTGAAGCTGACTGGAACCTGCTCACATTTCCATTCAGGGTTTTGCACACAAACAGCTGTAGGTGTGACTGAGTAATGCTTTCAGAGAAGTCCTGAAAAGACCTCTCTCAGCCCTGTGCCTCAGTTAAGGAAATCATAAGTACATATATAGCCCCCATTACTGTAGGATCTGAGCACCTCCTCATCAAATGTATTTATCCTCACAACACTCCTGTAAGAGAAGGAAATATTGTTGTCCCATTTTACAGATGGGGAAAATGAAGGGAGAGAGGCTAACTGACCTTGGGCAAGTTGCACAAAGTTTGTTGTGAAGCAGGATTTCAAGACCTAAGCAAGTGCCTTATCCATCCTTCCTCTCAGCTAGGGTGACCAGATGGCAAATGTGAGAAATCAGGACGGGGGGGTGTGTGTAAATTGGTGCCTATATAAGAAAAAGCCCCAAATATCAGGACTGTCCCTATAAAAATCGGGACATCTGGTCACCCTACTCATCACCTTTTACACACTCCCTGGAAAGGAATCCATTCCAAAGTAGTCAGAATGATGGGGGGGGGGGCTTCAAAGAAAGGTCTCAATTTGGCAAAGAGAAATAACTTTATCCCCACCTGCAAATTACATTTTTCTTAACAGTGATACCAATAAATGGGCTTCCATTGGAAATAGGCAGGCATATGAACCATCTGGACAAAGGACAAACATCAGTTCACTCCAGTAACTAATGGATTTCGATATGCTAGTTAAAATAGGCAAAAAGCCAATGAAGACCTCTAAGGAGCACAAAGAGGGGTGGTGAAAAAAAAAAAAAAAAAAAAAAAAAAATGAAGGGAGGGGAGCCAAAATTTTATCCCAATTAGGAGAAACCCTGTTTTCAAGAAAGCTGGAAGTTTAATTTTCTGTAATTTGGACCTCATTAGAGCTTGAGATCCAGGCAGCAGTGTGGAAGGACAGCATGGTAGGACTGAGATGTAACACTATGCTAATGTCCAGGAATAACCAATTTGCGTTTTGTGGCCAGAGACACAATTTGTAGCTTTAATGATTAGAGGATCAGAGAAACTTCACCTGGTAGTATAGCAACTTTCCTCTGCAGAAGAGAATTCTGCTCAAGATAAAGAAATACTGTACCACACACAGTAAGTAAGTGCACACCAGAAAAAAAAAATTGGTACTACAGGCTTCACTGGAAAGAATCCATTGGGATATAAATATGTTTAGTGTCTTTCCTTTACTGAGATTCCCCCAAAGATGGTAAACAGCAAATCTGAAAGCCTAAAGACCTTGACTTTTGTCAAAGTAGACGATTAAGGCCCTGGCAGGGTCTAAAGAACGCCAGAGTTTAATTCAGAGGGATATGTGTGGGGGGTGCGGGGGGAGGAAGGGGGAAAAGAGAGAGAGCTGAATGTGGAACAAAGCAGAGTGTCATGTTAACCTTTTGAAAACAAAAAGATAGTACTGTAGAGTAGCCTATGTGGCTGTACTGTTACAACATGTATTAAGAAGTCTCTTCCATCCTATTAGAAAAGAATGCATTTCAAAGATTTATGAATAGAAAAGTGTAGCCAGTGTATCATGAGGGAATGCTAGAGCTTTCCCGAGCTCTCTTACCCCATACGTGTTAGGCAATTGCAGAATAGTGGCAGTGTACACAGACCCTGAGAGCTGGGAGCATGCCTCACAGCCTGGGCCGACAGACTTATGCTAGCTCACTAAAAATAGAGGTATGAACACTGCGGCATGGTGACAACCCAGCTAGCAACCCAAGTGGGTTTGGATCAGTGGTTAGCCTGAGCCGCTGACTGTGCCACAACATCCACACTGTGGAGCTGGCATGCGTCTACCTGGGCTGGGAGGAATTGTACCTACAGTGTACACAAACCCAAAAGGGACAGAGGAGTCAGTCTTCAAAAAGAAAAGCAGAGATCTCCTGATTGCTGATTTTTGTGTGTCTGATGCCTCTTAGCTATCAAACTAAACTTGACGCAACATTATAAATGATTGCCCTGAGACAAAATAGACATGGCAATCATCCTGGTCAAGAGACTTTGTATCTCAACTGAAATTAATGACTCTACCCTTCAAGGGTCACAAAGTTTGTTAAACAACTACAAGTGACGATAAAATAAAATGGTAAATCCTCAGTTATCTATCACTGTCAGAAGGATATACTGCAACCTCAGCAGCCTTCCATGCCAAAGTTCTCCCAGAAGAGTTCTTCTGGTAGATTGTTACTGTGTATTCAAAGGCTCTTTAATCGAAAGAAGAAAGGCAAAACAAGAGCCAATGGCAGGAAGCGGAAGCCAGACAAATTCAAATGAGAGATAAGGCATGAGTTTTAATAGTAAAAGGTAATTTAATCATTGAAAGACTATCAAAAGTGATAGATTCTTCACCTCTTGGTATCTTCACATCAAGACTGGAAGCCCCTCTGTCTGGACAATACAAGTTAGTCAAACAAGCAGGGCCGGCTCCAGGTTTTTTGCCACCCCAAGCAAAATAAATAAATAAATAAAATAAAATAAAATAAAAGGGCCGGAATGGAACGCTGGTGCCTAGAGCCAGCCCTGCAAACAAGTTATTGGGTTCAATATAGTGCCAACTAGATAGAATTCTATGACTAGTGTTATACACGATGTCAGAGTAAGTGATCTAATGGTCCTCTCTGGCCTTTAAAAAAAAAAAAAAAAAAATACACAACAAAACCTCTAACAGCAACTGCTTCAGCAACTTTTTGGTGCCATATGAGCATCTAAATAAAAATCAATCTTCTACATAAGGCAAAAGGTAAGACAGTTTCTCTCCCTGACTCTCAATAAGCTGAAGAGAATTTTTATACCTTTCTTTGACACAACCAGCTAGTCCCCTTAGACATGTGGTTGTTCCCCGGCAGAGAGTGACAGCAAAAGACAATGTTCACTAAAGTGGATCAATTTTTTAACCCAACCCTAATCAAAACAATGGGGTTTGTTTTGTTTTTAAAAGGTTCTGGTTTTTTTATATTTTTTTTTTTATAAAAGCTGAAAAAAGTTATTGAACGCAGAAAACTTGAAGCTAAACATTTCTATAGCCATTTTGGGACGTTTTCAATAGTGACTTGAAAAGAATCGTGGAAGTTTTTCAAGATGACAAATGCATCCATTTCAAAAAAGATATTTCACAAAAAAGAGTCTCATTTTCCCCAACCAGCTGCAGTGTTCTCTCCACCATTAACCACCACTGTACAGAACTTTGAAAAATCCCTCCCCCCTCAAAGACACTCATTTCCCCTCTATACAAGAATCTCCACAAGAAAAACTTGAATTTCACAGATATTATGCTGTTGTGGGTTAGTTACATAAAATCATCCAGTCAGAATAAACCCAATACCATGGAATGTATATAACCAACCAGCACAGATTTTGGCTCTCAGATATTCAGTGAACTGATTATGCTGAATAAATTCAGCAAATAGTTTACAAACTTTGAGACTGTCAGGCTTGCAAACAAACAGAAGAAAGAGGGGATGGTCATTGACTAAGTGACTATGAATTATTTTCCCAGACCAACAAAAAAAAAAACAAAAAACCACACCTTTCTACTGTAAGGGCATGCCACATGCTGACTGTGTAGACAAGCCAGGTAGATCTACAGTGCTCCAGCCTGCTATGCACTAAGTTGCCGAGTGCACCTTGCTACCACATACAAACAACAGTACGTCGAAGTGCACTATAGAACAGTTAGTGCAGAGTGGCAGGGTACATGTGGACAATGCATGGCCTGTCAAGGTGTGAATGTTCAGTGCTCTAGCCTGTCACATCAGGATGCTCTGTGGACTAATCCAACCTGCACTTTTTTCTGACAATACTCTGTACTCCTGGAGTTACCAGAGAATAAGAGGGGAAAGCAAAACCTTTTCTAATTAGCCTTGGTTCTAAGGGTCTGATGAAGCCCTGTCATCAGCTGACAGAGAGCCCTTGCTTTATCACCTGCTTTCAGAGTCCCTTTGTAACTCACCTGAATTTCCTTCAATGTGACAGTCACCTCTCTGCAGGGGACTAGTACAAGGCCTATGCATCATTTAAATTCACTTAATCCCTCAAAATAGGGCTCAGTTGGGATTTACAGGACATGAAAAACCATTACTCAGTTTACATTGTGGTGCCTCCTCAAGTGTGTGTTCGAGCTCTCTGGTATGCACATTCTGAAATTATTAACTTTTAAACTTCTGAGCTGAAATTTATTTTTTTAGCTTGGATTTTAAGAATCAGTGATCCCACAACAAGCTGATCTTGACATTCCTATCTTCAACTCTTTTGTAGATATAAAAGTTTCAAATTGGAACACTTAAAAAGTGTCACTTTATTACACTTGCACAAGTCAAAACAGCAGATCCTACTTTCTTAAAATAAAGAGTTTTGGACTAAGCCTAGCGTGGGACATTTCAGTGTAAAAGGAGTTTGCTTGAGTAAGTTCCAAGAAGGGTAACTGGAACTGAGCCTTAACTGTAGCACTCACTGCCAGCAACCAGAATACTACTATATGCAGGAGTTCTAATAATTGCATCAGTAGTAGGACCAAGGTCTCTGAATGTCCTTGGGCCCTCAACTTCTTGGCAGCTCAACATTCAGAATGGTCATGGTGTATGCTGTGAATGTTTAATATAATTGTACATTCTGCTTCCACAATGAGCTATATAATGGTGCTGCATGCATTATTCATAGTACACAAAACCATAATAGTTCCTGAACTTGGGTACCATGGATTCAAAATAAGTTTGTGTTCTCTTCCTGATGTTTATTTTACTTCCATTTAAGTTAATGGGAGTTTTGTGCAGACAAGGAGAGGGGAAATGCACCCTCATAAATTAAAACATATGAAAAGTGATTAATATACTTCAAGCATCCTTAGTAATTGGATGATAAAAAAAAACACGTCATGGTCCCTTTACAATGCAAAATAGTATATTTTAAAACTTAAGATGTGAAAAGTGTCATTACATAAACTTACCAGTTGATAGTTTAGAGTGCAGCACAAGGGTGTGTAGGAAATGGATAAATACTTTTTTGCTGTTGTCCCATAATTTCAAACTTGTAAATAAAACTACCTGGCAATATTTGAGAGCCAAGAGAACAAGAACTAGCTGAGTGGGAAATACACAACCTTCCTGTTGAAATTAGCCTCTGTTCAGAAAGGAAGTGTTGACAGACCCTTAACTCTGACAGTGCTATAATACCAACCATAATATCATGTTTACCCACCACCCATTCAAAAGTTCACATCTCTTGACCAACAGAATGTATGATAAGTCCCTTCTTAATAGCTTTTCTGTTTTCTATACAGAATTTTGCAATATAGAAGCCTCTTAAACAAGCATTAGCATTCAACTGGAAGTTAATCTTTGCCCAACATAGTTTGACATGAGTCAATGGGACTATTCACATACTTAAATGCTTTGCTGGATCAAGGTATTCAACAAAGAAGTTTTTATACCATTATATGAGGCACTGGTGACACCTCATCTGGAATTCTGTATGCAATTCTGGTCTATGTTGAAGAAAGATTAATTCAAACTGGAACAGGTACAGAGAAGGGCTGCTAGGATGAGCCGAGGAATGGAAAGCCTACCTGATGAAAGGAGACAAAGAGCTTGGCTTGTTTAGCCTAACCAAAAGGCAGACACCCGGTGGTTTCCACCTTCCTCTGCAACATAGGTCACTTGCTGGTTTAAACTAGCATAAATGATGGATTACCTGTAACTTAAAGTCTTTAAATCATGATTTGAGGACTTCAGTAACTCTGGCTGGGTAAGGTGTTTCTTACAGGAGTGAGTGGGGGAGGTTCTGTGGCTTGCAATGTGCAGGAGGTCAGACTAGATGATCGTGATGGTTTCTTCGGACCTTAAAGTCTAATATTGGGCCATGGAGGATAAGCAGTTTTTAAATAGTCAAGGGAATTTTCAGCACAGTTACTAGACATTAAGAGATATGATCCTTTCCTATAACTGGGAGATTTCAATAAGTGTGGCTTGTAGAATCAAGATTGTACTGTATGATGAGCCAACAAAAGCGTAGACTATCAGAAAACAAGAATCAAAGGCCATATTTAAAAGCCTCTGCAAACAAACAAGCCTTAAATTGCATTGTTCTATATGTTGTTTGTCCCTCTTAAAACATAAATTTTAGAAGTCTAAAGTGTTGTGTTTGACAGGTGTTCAGATGTATAAATCATACCCATAAATTATGTCTAAAACTGCTTTGGTGTCTGACAGAGAATAAGTGATGAAATATTACACAGAAGACCTTGACTGTCCTTGAATGATATTCAGAAATAAACAGAAAAGAAAATAGCTGCCCTGCATGAAGCAGAGAACAAACGAAATCTGCCCTGACGTGACCAAGGATATAATGCTATACATCCAGCTGAGGCCATCATTAATTCTCACATCACAAACTGTGTTTACAAGCTACTTTATGTTACACCTCTTAAAGATGCACTTGTCTAGGTCATTATTATTTGCATTAAGCATGGTTTGTAGTTTGAATCTCCTCACACAATTCAGTCGTTATGTCCATTAGGTATTGAGTTTAAAAAAAAAAAAAAAAAAAAAGTGACTCCTCCATGTTACAATAACCAGAATACATCTGCTCTCATTCTTTGAATTACCTTATTTCAGGTTATTCAGTGTTTCAACTCTGCATGCAACTTTGGGAGCACAACAGTGGCATTTCCCCCACCTGCCCACTCCCAGACCAAATCCAATTAATCTTCTCATTATGACTGCAATGCAGAGTCTAGTATATATATTTTTGTGGTCCCACTTATTTAATCTGGGTTAGAATTAAAAAGTTTGATCATTTATTTATTGATTAAAAAATAAAATGAATGAATCAAAATTTGTCAATAGAGACTCCTACTGGAAGAACAAGTTTCATTTACTACATTCAGTTAAAACTCAAGCACCACAAAACTGATTTGCAAATCATCCCTGTTCAGCAAAGCACTTAAGTAGGTACTTTTTTTTAAGGCACGTGCTTAAGTACCTTGAATACTAAAGGACTTAAGCACATACTCATCTGTTTTGCTGCATCAGGGCTATCATCCTGATTTCCTTGCTATGGAAAGACTCCTTTGATTCCAAAGAAGATTTCAGCAGCTGGACTCCAATGGACAATTACCCAAATTTAGATGTCAGGATCCGATACTAAGTTTTCAATGTAGGATTTCTGCTACAGAACAAAAACCAATAGCCAGATCTTCAGCCAGTGTAAATTGACTTCAGTAGAGCTAAGCTGGTAGGTAAGAGTAGAAGCTCTGGCCCAATATATTTAACCTCAGTATCTTAAAGCTTACAATGTGTTTAAGCAATGTTATTCTAAGAAAGTTAATAAATAGACTTTTTCAAAAGTCTAATGTTAAAAACTGAAAATATTTAGTTTCTTACTGTAAATTCAGACCCTTTTCCTTCTACTCCTTAGGATGAAAGAACTTAAGTGACCATACTGCTCAGACTAATGGTCCACTTAAGTCCAGTATCCTATACTCCGACAGTGGCCATTACCAGATGCTTCACAGGGAATGAACAGACCAGGGTAGTTGTCATCAAATCCCAGTTTCTGATTGTCAAAGGTTTAAGGACACCCAGCCCATGTGGTAATGTATGTGACCATCTCGGCTAATAGCCACTGATGGACCTATCCTTTATGATCTAATCAAATTCTTTTTTTAGTTATACTTTTGGCCTTCACAACATCCCCTAGCAAAAAGTTCCACAGGTTGACTGCTTTGTGTGAAGTAGTACTTCCTTCTGTTTGTTTTAAGCCTGTTGGTTTCATTGAGTGACCTCTGGTTCATGTGAAGGAGTAAACAACCAAACACCACCACTTCCTTATTCGCTTTCTCCACACCATTCACGACTGTATAGACCTCTATCATATACCCCCTTAGCTGTCTCTTTTCCAAACTGACCAGTCCCAGCCTTTTTAATCTCTCCTCATATTGAAGCTATTCCATATTCCTAATAATTTTTTCTTGCCCTTCTGTGTACCTTTTCCAAGGCTAATATATCTTTGAGATGGGGCAACCAGAACTGCACACAGTATTCAAGGTGTGGTCATACCATGGATTTATACAGTGGCATTATGATTGTGTTTTGTCATCTGTCCCTTTCCCAATGGTTCCTAACATTAGTTTTTTTGACTGCTGCTGCACACTGAACAGATTTTTCAAAGAACTATCCATGACGCCAAGATCTTTTCTGAATCATAACAGCTAATTTAGACCCCAACATTTTGTCGGTATAGTTGGTATTTTTTCCAAATGTGCATTACTTTGCACCTATCAACATTGAAATTCATTTATTTTGTTGCCCCATCACCCACTTGTGTCAGATCCCTTTGCAGACGGCTTTGGACATATCTTGAGTAATTTTGTATTGTCTGCAAACTTTGCCATCTCACTCTTTACCCCTTTTTCTAGAGAGCTTATGAATGTCGAACAGCACTTACTTCTGTGAACACTGACCATTTATTCCTACCCTTTGTTTGTGTCTTTTAACCAGTTATTGATCCCCAAAAGGACCTTCCCTCTTATCCCCTGACTACTTTGCTTTAGAGCAGTGGTTCCCAAACTTGTTCCGCCACTTGTGCAGGGAAAGCCCGTGGCGGGCCGGGCCGGTTTGTTTACCTGCCGCATCCACAGGTTCGGCCGATCGTGGCTCCCAGTGGCCGCGGTTCGCTGCTCCAGGCCAATGGGAGCTGCTGGAAGCAGCGGCCAGTACATCCCTCGGCCCACGCCGCTTCCAGCAGCTTCCATTGGCCTGGAGCAGTGAACCGCGGCCACTGGGAGCCACAATCGGCCGAACCTGCGGATGCGGCAGGTAAACAAACCGGCCCGGCCCGCCAGGGGCTTTCCCTGCACAAGTGGCGGAACAAGTTTGGGAACCACTGCTTTAGAGCATTTGGTGAGGGACCTTGTCAAAGACTTTCTGATAACTTAAGTACACTATATCCACATGCTTGTTGAAATCCTCAAAGTATTTTAGTGGATTAGTGAGGCATGATTTCCATTTACAAAAAGCTACGTTGCCTCTTCCAACATATTGTCATCATCTAGGCATCTGATAATTGTGTTCTTTACTACAGTTCAACCAATTGCCAGGTACTGAAGTTAGGCTTACCAGCCTATAATTGGCAGGACTGCCTCTGGAACCTTTTCTTTAATAAATAATAATAAAATTCAGCATTACACTAGCTATTCTCCAGTCATCTGGTAGAGAGACTGATTTAAGTAATAGATTATATACTATACAGTAAGTAGTTCTGCAATTCCATATTTTAGTTCCTTCTGAACATTTTGGGTAAATACCATCTGGTCCTGGTAACTTATTGCTGTTTAATCAATTGTTCCAAAGCCGTTTCAATCTGGGACAGTTCCTCAGATTCGTCACCTAAAAAGTATGGCTCGGGTATCAGAATCTCCCTTAAACCTTCTGCTCTGGAGACTGATGTAAATAATTTGTTTAGCTTCTTTGCAATAGCCTTGTCTTCCATGAGTACTCCTTTAACAGCTCAGTCATCCAAGGTTCCCCACTGATTGTCAGGCTTCTTGCTTCTGACATACTTAAAAAAATAGTTTGTGTGTCTTTTGCTAGCGGCTCTTCAACCTTTTTTTTTAGTCTGCCTAATTATACTTTTACAACACTTGACTCGCCAGAGTTTATGTTCTTCCTATTTTCCTTAGTAGGATTTGACTTCCAATTTTTAAAGTATGTATTTTAAAGTATTTTAAAGCCACCTCTTGTACTCTGCTGTGTAGCTATAGTAGCTTTTTGTGGTCCTCCTACTATTTTTTTTATTTGGGGTATACGTTTAGTTTGAGCCTTTATTATGGTGTTTAAAAAGCATCCATACAGCTTGCAGGCATGTCATCCTGGTGACTGTTCCTTTTAATTTCCATTCAATTAACCTCCTCAGTTTTGTGTAGTTACCCTTTTTGAAGTTCAGTGCTATTGAGGTGGGTTTCTTGGATGTTCCCCCCCCCACACACACAAGGATGTTTAAATTTAATTACATTGTGGTCACTATTACTGAGCAGTTCAGCTATATTTACCTCTTAGACCAGACCCAATGCTCCACTTATGACTAAATCAAGAATTGCCTCTCCCCTTATGGGTTCCAGAAGAAGCTGATCCAAGTCATTAATGGTGTCTAGAAATTCTCTCTATGCCATCTGGATGTAACCTGTACCCAGTCAATATGGGGGAATAGCCACACATCACCTCCATATTGGTGCACATAACAAAATTCTTTCCACACATGGATGGGAAAAATTAGAGCAGTGGTTCCCAAACTTTAACAGCCCACGAACCCCTTTCACTAAACTGTGAAATCTCGTGAACCCCCTCCTAAAAATGAATATTTTCAGGGATTTAAGTTTAAATTTCCTCAGTGTGATGGATGCCCCAACTGCCCGGCCCCACTCTTCCTGGGGCTCGGGCTGCCAGCCCCGCGTGGAACACTGGGTTTCGGGCTGCCGGCTCCCCCGTTGACGGGGGCAGGGCTTGGGCTGCCGGCCCCAACTGCCCGGCCCCGCTCTCCCAGGGGCTCAGGCTGCCAGCCCTGCATGGGGAGCGCTGGGGTTCGGGCTGCCGGCTCCCCCACTGACGGGGGCAGCGCTCGGGCTGCCGGCCCCAACTGCCCGGCCCCGCTCTCCCTGGGGCTCGGGCTGCCAGCCCTGCGCGGAGCGCTGGGGTTCGGGCTGCCAGCTCCCCCGCTGACCGCCGGGACTTGGGCTGCCAGCCCCAACTGCCCAGCCCCGTTCTCCCTGGGGCTTGGGGTGTCTGCCCTGCAACCAGGTCCCACCTGCTGTCTCCAATGCCCAGGGTCTTCTGTCCGCCATTAGTGAAATTTTTCTGGCGAACCCCCTGTAACGTTCTGCGAACCCCCAGGGGTTCACGAACCCCAGTTTGGGAACCACTGAATTAGAGGGAACACTGGCAGCTATAGGATTGTTTCCCTCCGCTTCAGCTTCATATTCTCCTTGCTTGAGACTTCTCTTTCTCAACAGCACACAGACTTTCAGAGTGGAGATGGGATGAAGGAGTAAATGCAACCTGAGCTTCTGAATGAAGTTAGTTACTATGTGGTATTAGTTCATTCTATCCAAATCTGCTAAAGCAAAGTCAGACTATGAGAGGCTGAGCTGAGTTAAGTGCCTATGGAATGACATAGGTAAATGGCCTCTCCCTTAGTAAAAGCCGGCATCTATGTTATGGCCCAATGTTTTTGGATGGGAAAGCTAAGTGCGGTTATGGAACTGGGTATGCGACTGGTATCTTATTTTAATACTATTTCACAACAAAAAAAATGGCAGGGTTTTTTAGTAAATCAATGTAGTGTTATAATTCTATAACTAAACTGTCATTCTGAGGGGTGGATGTTTCCTAATATATTCTATAACTTCCTTGCAGAGAAAAATCAGAAGCTGTCAACTCTGATTGTACAGCCAAACAACCAGCAAAATACTTATTGCTCCACTATCATTTATATTATTGGAGTATAGTTTGTCACATATGCTCTGAGTGCAAAGTCATTCAAATGAAATGAAAGTCTGGAATAGCTCATTCATTAATTTTCACAGCAGTTGGTGCCCTGCTGGCATTTGAAATTAGCGTAAGGAAAAGTTCAAGAGATTTAGCTTCATTTCAAATCACATCTACTTCTATGATTTGAGAAATGTTACAAATAGATTAAATCGCATTAGTGAAAGCTAATTGCAGAGCAAAAGAGAGGAATATTAAATGCTAAGTACCAAAAACTAATTTCAAAGCAACATCATTTTACCAGCTGAATCATCTACTACATGAAAAATTACACTACAAGTAATAAACTGCAGGTTTAGGTCTAGGTCTCACTGTATAATGCTTGAATCCCAGAGGATGCTGGCCCTTGAAGTGTTAAATGACAAACTGAAAAGAAAATATTCTATCTCTGTTCAGTTCATAGCTCCAGGCTCCAACAGACTTCTCTGCAATTAGAGCCAAGGTCTAAATAGAGACCCACAAGCCTGGAGGTCTTATGTTTGTAATAAGCTCTTTAGGGCTCCGGGGGGGGGGAGTGCGGGTGGTGGGAAGGGGAAGACCACTTTGCAAGCCTTTAAAGCCATGCAGAGCTCTTAAGGAAGGGCTACGGTTTCCTATAGATTCCCATCGGCCATTCATTTTCAAGACTCCCACTATCTTTCTATTCAACTATCCTGATGCAGCCCTTCAAATAGAAGAAGTTATTTAAAAATTGATCTCTTGTAACCACAGCCCCTTGTTTTAATCTCTGCAGCAGTCTATCACCAGACCGTGTGAACACTTCAAACAGAAGGCACTCAGAAAATGCCTGCAATTCAGAATGACTAATGAGTGGGCTACCCAAAGAGACTTGAAACACATACAATTTTTACATTAAAATATCAAGCACATTTGACTGCTTGTTTTAGTGTTGGGGGAAGTCAAAATGCTGCACATACCTGAAAATAGTGTGGAATTCTGAATATTAGTTGAAGTTTCAGCAAAACTTAGTACGAACCTGGAAGCCAGTGAAAGCTTGAACAGCACCCTAAAGTCTACTCAAGGAGATAGTGTCTGTGTAGTATGTTTTAAAGCATGCTTCATGTGCCCCTAGTGACTAGTGCACATTAGGGATAACAGGCTATTAACTTTGCCAGCTAGCAGAGTTACACCTTTCACTCAAGTAATAGAGATCTAGACTTTGGTGATGAGGTTCAAATGCTGTCGATGATCATAGGTCATCATTGTTATATTTAGAACATACAGAAGTTGACACTGCCAATCCAGATAGTATTGCTGTACAAATACTCTAGTTGTCAAATAAGGGATGAATACATGACAAAGAATGACAGGATCACATGCTCTCCTCCTTTGCACCACCTGGTACTTGGCTGGCTGGGAAGAGAGACAGTACAGTTGCTACAGGCTGCTAAGTTCCTCTAGCAAACTGGGTAGCATCACGCAGCTGTTGGTGAATATAAGAGTATGGTTACTAATCTACCACCGGGGCAGCCTATGGGAGATGAAATAATAGATTGAGAGTAGAGGTGCAGGTACTCCAAGTAGATGTCTAGAATCCAGGGGGTGATTTTAGGGTTTCCTATAGATCTGTGGGTCCCCTACTCTGAAACTATCCACATGGCGGGCTGCCCCAGAGTCAGGATCCCATCCTCAAACACTCTGGCAGGTTGGCTGCCGAGGAGCTGGCTGGGTTGTCGTTACTCAGGGAGATTTCCAATAGAACTCTGCCTAGCTTCTACTTCTGTTGGACCCTCCTCCAAAAAACCCATTCCACAAAAATAAGTGTTTCATTGTAAGTTCTGACCAGGTCAGTAAACACCCACACCTATACTTGTGTGATCAGGAGCAAGAAGAAAAACCAAACCTCTCTCAAAAGCTACTTCACAAAATATTTCATGCCATGGCAGTTGTAGAGCAGAAGAACGGAACCATAAGAAAGTGGTTTGATTAATATTGTTAGGTTAAAAAAAGTGACAAAATCTGGGTAAATTAGTGAGCACAGTCAGTACAGAAGGATTTTAAGAACTGAAAAGAAAATAGAATATTTGCTATTGGTAAAGATATCAGAAAAGTAGTCAATACAAAGAGAGTGAAAAGGTTCAGAAGGATTTCTACTAGAAACTTGAGTTGAGAATGGTATTACAGTAGTTAAAATAACCAGGCTAAGGACTAAAACTATGAAGGGCGGGGGAGGGGGGAAAACCTCCACAAGGACGAGAGTCTAAGGATTGTGGTGGATAGAATTCCAAGCCCCATAACAGTGTTCAAAAAGGTACTATAGCCAAGTAGTGAAGTTACGGGATGCAGGAATCCGAGGTATGAAATACAATTCCAAATAAATAATTCTAGTACTGTGTATATTAGCAAGGTCACATGCAGTGTGCCATTTTGAACACCTTTCAAGGAGATTCAATAGAGCAAAAGGAACCAGAATGAAACTCATACTGCCTCAAGCTGTGGTCTCGGACAAGATAAATTAAGCAAAGTCAGAACTTGGATTGGAGATCCCTCACTTGTGTAAATCAAATTAACTCAGTATAATGCCAGTCAAGTCAACGCTAAGTATCTGGCCATTATTCACTGTATTTTCAAAAATCAGACAAACTTTTGTGGTGATATTTTTAGGGCTACAAAATAGTCTCACAAAAGTAAAACTTAAGATGTGTACTGGTGTCTGACAGATACTGACTCAACAGCAAGGCATGCATATTTCTCCAACCCAAGGATTTTTGCCAGTAACTTAGTGTCTGAAAGAGTGTGTCATGAAAAACTGAACAGCTGTTAACATTCACTTTGAGCAAGAGAACTGCTTTGATAGTGTTGGTACTCGTTTCTCTTCTCTCCAAACCCTGTTCACCACTGAATACTTCTTTCGGAGACTGTTTGTTCCTGGAATAACAGAGCACAATTGTATACAACATAGCCATAGGCATTGAACAAACATTAAAAACCCAAATATTGAATTGCCAAAATACCTGGATTATTCCTAGAGACTGAGTAAAAATAGGACAAATGGTTTCTAATTGTAAGTCTCTAGGAATAATCCAGGTATTTTGGCAATTCAATAGGTACTATCCTCCCTATACAGAATAGGTGGCATGGTGCTGCTGCAGGTGCTGCACTTGGGAATGCAGTGTAAGAGCAAGGTCATGACCTCTGGAGGGGACTAAGATTAGGCATGTTAACCCCAGTGTCCTGCTCATGTTACCTTTTGTGTAATTACATTTTGCATTCCTAAGTGCCTCCTTAGAATCTGCTTCACTTCCTCTCCACCCAAAGCTGTTGCTTAGGTCTTCGGATTCAACAGCTGCAGTGTTTCACACCATCAGTGGTTATACTGGGAAACCTCAGCAGCCAAGGGGAAGGATAGCTGTAGGTGGGGGACAGCTTCCCTTAAGTCAGTGAAAAGTGAGAGGATATTCAGCTGTCTCCCTGCTTTCAGGAAGTGAGTGCCTCTGCTTTCCTTCTTACTATATCCCTGGTGAACAGCCCAGAGTGCCACTTCCCTAATAGCAGAGTGGCTGACTGTGTCTAGTTTGACAGGTAGAATTCTATATCAACAAATAAATGTTTAAGTTACAAGATGATCTTCTGCACTAGGGGCCTGATGAAAGGCCCACTGAAGCCAGTGGGAATCCTTCCACTGACTTCAATAGGCTTTACTTTAGGCCCTCTTTACTAAAATTGAAGATACAACCCAACTAAAAAGCCAGCAACTAATCCACATAACAAATACAGCCAAGTCCTCCCCACACACAAACATTAGCCCCCTCTCACATCCCGCCCTCCTCACAAGCCTGCGTAAAGAGGAGAAACCATGCAGTGTACCCCAAAGACCAACATATTCTGGCAATTTCGGACCAAGAAGGGGAACATATGAAGTCATACTGGGTAAGACCAATGGTCCACTTACCCCAGTATCCTGTCTGACAGTGACCAGAGCCAGATGCTTCAGAGGGATTGAACACAACAGGGAACTCCCCATCATCCAGTTCCAGCTTGTGGCAGTCAGAGGTTTAGGGACACTCAGAGCCCAGGCTTTCATCCCTAACCATCTTAGCTAATAACTATGATAATGATGAGCCACAGCTGTATGCCTGCTATGACTATGTACAGAGTGCCTGTCTGTTTAATATACCAGCATATGCCAACACCTGGGTCTTGTATAGAGCTTTTCATCAAAGCACTTTTCAAAGGAGGTCAGTACCATGTTCGCCATGTGACAGAGGAGGAAGCAGAGGCACAGTGATGAAAATAAAATTGTCCAAGGTCACTCAGAGCTATAGCAAAGCTAGGAACAGAATCCAGATCTCTGGAGTCCCAGTACAGTGCAGTATCCACTAGCCCACTGTAAGATGCACATACTAGCCCCATGCACTTACAGCCAGGGGCAGGTATGTGCCACTTTCGTTTCCCAGAGTAGGTAACTGTAGTGAGCCGGTGTGGCTCCCCGCTGCCCCGGAGAGGGAAGAGCCCATCCGGAGGCGGGAGTGGGCAGAGCTAGGGAGCTCTGAGCCCGCCCCTCAGAGGGTCAGGCGGCGACCCAGAAGTATAAAAGCTCGCCCTCACAGCTCAGTCAAGCCCCAGCCGCCGGAGCGACCAGACGTCTCCAGCCTAGCTCGTGGCTGGGAAGACCCCGCGGCCCAAGGCAGCCGCCAGGACTGGCCGGGCCTGCCCAGGCCTGCCCTGCGCCCGCTATCCGGAGGAGCCGCCGGGCCTGCCCTGCGCCCGCTATCTGGAGGAGCCGCCGGGCCTGCCGATCAATCCCTGCCCTGACGAACCCATGATCCTGGATCCCCCAGAGACCGACACCAGGACCCAGATAGGCCCCGAGGGGGAGTGTGCAAGTAGCCCGGGGGCAGCCGACCCCAGTCTGGCTGCAGCACTACCAGAGCCTATGTCAGTGTGTTGCGGCCAGGATCCCCACTGCCAGCAGCAGGTCTTCTGCCGCTGCTAGGGCCCCGGGCTGGGACGCAGTGGAGTGGGAGGGCCTACATCCCCCCTGCCACCCAACCTGTGGGTGGCAGTCTCCCCCTCTCCCAGGCCTTTTGGGGCTTGGGCCTACTATTGTTGCTCAGTCCTGACTGAGCGCCTGACTCAGCGTTTGTTGCCCCGCCCTGACCTAGGGCCTGGGTTAAATACTCCTGCTGGTTGCTCAGCCCTGACCGAGGGCCTGGGCCCCTGACATAGCATTGGTGCCCCGCCCTGAGCCAGGGTCAGGCTTACTGTGTCTTCCAGGACCACAAGGGCTGCCGAGGGAGACCCTGCAGCCGGACGAAGTACCCAAGCACGAGTGTGTAGTGAGCTGGTGTGGCTCCCCGCTGCCCCGGAGAGGGTCGAGCCCCGGCAAACCCTTGTACAGTAATCCATAAATTCAGCAAGGCTTTTGGGTATTGAACAGAATCCCCTTCTGAAGGTTTGATTAATCAGCTGAAGATTGAACAAAAAGGCAAGAAAGGACTGATCAGAAGCCTGGGTTAAGGGCTACCTCCAGTCCCTTTATCCACAAGGCACTTGACCTTGATTCCTTACCTAGCATCAGAGCCTCTGTAGATCCTTTGTGCTGACTGCAATTCTTCTCCTGGCAGCACAGAGCTCCTCACAGCCTGGGTCCCCCCAGAGCTATCCAAGAGATCCTCCAGCAGTTCCTTTCCCTGAAAGCTCCACTCTTTAGAAACCTCTCTCTTGATCACCCTCCTCCAGCTCAGCTCTGGTAGCTTTTTATCAGGTCTATGTGCTTGTTAGCCAATTAGCTGACAACCAATTAGTTAGGCAATTAATTGCTTACACGTGGGCTGAGATGGGCTCATTCTTACCTGTCATTGGTACACTACGTCCTGACTCCCCTTAAAGGGTGAGGACCAAGCTGCTTACTAAAATGTAATACAGTAGATGTAATGCTGTGCTGTCATTTTAAAACCATGCCAGTCACAATTCACATGAGCTCCCTGCATTACAAAAGTCACTGAATCCCACCACACCAGTTACGGCTCCCAGAACCCCTACAGCCCACTTTCAAAGCATGAAGCTAGGCATCCAATCCCCTTTAAGAGTCAAAGGGAGGTGAATCTTAATTCCTTCAGTCCTCTTTGAAAATCATAACCTCAAACCTGTATTCATTTTTAAAAGCATGTGAGTACTCTGAATGGGGCCAGGGGGTATGATTTCAAGTTAAATGAAGCTTAATCAACCAGTGTTATGCCAGTTCTCTCTCTAGAGAACTCTTGTTTTTTCCTAAAAAAGTACTTAAAGTCTCATCCACAAATTATTTTCCACAAAAAAATTAAGAAAAAAAACTAAAAAAGATTCAAATTCAAATGTATATGTTTGCAATTTTTTTGACACATCAGTTTGTTTTGTCCTCCTTTTTTTCCTCTGCTCCCTCTCCCCACTCCCTCTTTGCCTCTAATTGCAATTTAATTAATGATGTCTAAAAGCTTTGGGTTATTTCTACTCTCTCTCTCTCTCTCTCTCTCCCCTTTATTTTTTTCCAACTTTGGAAAAATTGCAGAGTGGTAAGAGGAAAAATTAGCTTAATGGCCACACTGCAACTTTTTGAAAAGTTGTTAGAAATTTGCCTCTTGGGAATTTGCAAAGTTTGTAGCGTCAGCAGAATTTGAATGCACCAGTGATCACAGCTTCTCTTTATTACAGCCAGTCTAACAACGGAGCAGAAGCAGCTATCAAGATTGCCAATAAATTAATTTAAAAATAGGCATACTGGAAGAATAAAGACTCACGAACAGCCTTAGGGGATTGGAGAAAAACCACCAACAGGTGGCCTAAGCAGCAGCCCAATACAGAGTCTCATGTGATATGCTACAAAGACTATTTCCAACAGCAAATCAACTTTTGAAAGCAGCAGGTGTAAAAAAGGTGACAGAACAAATTCAAGTATGAGGACTGCAAGCCAAATACTTCTAAGACAGCGGTACAAAAAAGCTCTCTGAATTTCAGATAGGACAGCCAATAGGAGTGCAGACAGCACCTAAGGACAGATGCAAAAGATGGAGGATGGGGACTCTAAGGAGTAGTATCAAGTTAAAGATGGTAGAAGAACAAGGAGAACTCTGCTGCTACAACAGAAAAAAAAAAAGTAGGAAGAGTTATCCTCAGGGGATGAGCCTGATGAGTCTAACTATATGAACGTGGATGGAAGGGGACTGCTCTAGTCTGCATAACCCTATTAACTAAACCAGCGGTAGGCAACCTTTCAGAAGTTGTGTGCCGAGTCTTCATTTATTCACTTTAACTTAAGGTTTTGTGTGTCCTGGTAATACATTTTAACGTTTTTTAGAAGGTCTCTCTCTCTAAGTCTATAATATATAACTAAACTATTGTTGTATGTAAAGTAAACAAGGTTTTAAAAATGTTTAAGTAGCTTCATTTAAAATTAAATTAAAATGCTGATCTTATGCCGCCAGCCTGCTCAGCCCGCTTTCAGCCTGGGGTTCTGTTCACCTAGGCCAGCAGCGAGCTGAGCGGGGCCTGCGGCCAGGACGTCGGCTGGCAAGGGGCTGGCAGCTGGGACCCCAGACTTGGAGGGGGGGTTCAGGGGTCGGGGTTCAGGGGTCAGGGCAGAGGGCTGGGGGTGTGGGGGGGTTCAGGGGTGAGGACAGTGGGGACGTGGGGGGTTCAGGGCAGAAGGCTGGGTGTGTGTGGGGGAGTTCAGGGGTCAGGGCAGAGGGCTGGGGTGTGTGGAGGTGCAGGGCAGAAGGTTGGGTGTGGGGGGGGGGTCGGGGCAGGGGACTGGGGTGCTCGGCTCATGGGGGTGCTTCCAGCCCCCTGCCCTGAGCGGCTCATGGCAGGAGGCTGGAAAGGATATGCCCTGTTCCACCCCCTTCCCCAAGGCCCCGTCCCTACCTCTTCTCTGCCTCCTCTACAGAGCAGCGAGCACACTGCCACTCCTCCCCATCCCCCGGGCCATCAGCTGATCGGCGCAAGGAAGGAGAGGAGGAGGGGCAGGAAAGCACCACGCTGGGGGAAGAAGCGGGGGAGGGGGGAAGCTTGGCTGCTGCAGGACCAAGCTTCTGCCTCCTGCCCCCGCAGGGGAGAGCGGTGGGCGGGGGGGCTGAGTGGGGCTGGGGGCCAGGACCACGGCCCCACTCAGCCCCCCCACTAAAAATTGGCTTGCATGCCGTGTTTGGCACACATGCCGTAGGTTGACGACCCCTGAACTAAACCTTCTATACATATAAAGTGTCAGTAGGTGGCACTCAAGAATATGTAGTCTGGGTTTTGTAGGACAACACATGTTGTTGCACACTACAAATGGCTTTTTGTGTGCAGTACTACCCGAGGGCCTCTGAGCAACACAAACCAAAACCTTTTTAGGGGTTCACTGCTATATCTCCCCATACTTCCTGCTTTACACACAGAACAGTAAGCAGAAATGAGAATAGCTTTTCCATTGAGAAACAGGAAGTATCAACAATTTCACAAGAAAACCTGTCATTCTATGTTCCACTGCCCTGGGTTGCACATTGGAGCAATTTAGAGGAGTGTCTGAAGTATCAGTTTTCAGAGTGTTAGCCGTGTTAGTCTGTATCAGCAAAAACAATGAGGAGTCCTTGTAGCACCTTAGAGACTAACAAATTTATTTGGGCATAAGCTTTCGTGGGCTAGAACCGACTTCATCAGCTGCATGAAGTGAAAAATACAGGAGCAGGTATAAATACATGAAAGGATGGGGGTTGCTTTACATGCATCTGATGAAAGCACGCGTTTGTAACTGATCAGCCATCCAGCGTTTCCAGAACATCAACAAAGGCCATATTTCTGCTACTTTTTCTATCATGTCTCTCCTTCACCTTGTGTGTTAAGAGAAATAAACATCAGGACTAAGGGTAAAATTAGCCCTCTTATTTTCATTAACTTTTATTTGAAAAAAGGAGACAGTTAAGATCTATTATGTTTGTTTCACATAATAACTCCGTTTCAATATAAATGCTTATTTTAACTACTTGTTCTCTTGTTTTTCATTAAGACACTTTCAGTTGTAGAATGAATGCTTTTGAGTGCTTGCCAAGAAACCAAGGCCTCTGTAGAACTGCCCCTCCCCCCCCCCACAAAAAAAACCCCATCACCGTTTTAATGTTGGACAATAAAAGTTTAAACACCCTTAACTTTTTTTGTCTTGATCAATATATCAGCATTTACCAACTGTTAACTTAGAGGGGCATTTGAGATGCCGCAGTCATTTCCTAGTTTAAATATAAATAGTTGACATCATTGCTGTAATTGCAGGCAAATATTGCCATTTTAAAGGAGACCAATGCATTTAGTACCTACATGCAAAAAGCATACTAATTCAGCATTAAGGCTGAGTTTTAAGTCTTGCACAGGTTGGGAAATTAAGGTTAAGGTACTTGGAGCACTGGGATGGCTAGGAGAACAAAGAGGAGGGAGATTGAAAGGACCAGAGGATATAAGAATGGCTATACTGGGTCAGACCAAAGGTCCATCTAGCCCAATATCCTGTCTGACAACAGTTGCTAATGCCAAGTGCCCCAGAGGGAATGAATAGAACAGGTAATCATCAACTGTCCTATTCCCTGTTGCTCATTCCCAGTTTCTGGCAAACAGAGGCTAGGGACACCATCCCTGCCCATCCTGGCTAATAGCCATTGATTGACCTATCCTCCATGAACTTCTCTAGTTCATTTTTGAACCCTGCTATAATCTTGGCCTTCACAACATAGAATCATAGAATATCAGGGTTGGAAGGGACCTCAGGAGGTCATCTAGTCCAACCCCTGCTCAAAGCAGGACTAATTCCCAACTAAATCATCCCAGCCAGGGCTTTGTCAAGCCTGACCTTAAAAACCTCTAAGGAAGGAGATTCCACCACCTTCCTAGGTAACCCATTCCAGTGCTTCACCACCCTCCTAGTGAAAAAGTTTTTCCTAAGATCCAACCTAAACCTCCCCCACTGCAACTTGAGACCATTACTCCTTGTTCTGTCCTCAGGTATCACTGAGAACAGTCTAGATCCCTCCTCTTTGGAACCCCCCTTTCAGGTAGTGGAAAGCAGCTATCAAATCCCCCCTCATTCTTCTCTTCTGCAGACTAAACAATCCCAGTTCCCTCAGCCTCTCCTCATAAGCCATGTGCTCCAGCCCCCTAATCATTTTTGTTGCCCTCCGCTGGACTCTTTCCAATTTTTCCACATCCTTCTTGTAGTGTGGGGCCCAAAACTGGACACAGTACTCCAGATGAGGCCTCACCAATGTCAAATAGAGGAGAATGATCACATCCCTCAATCTGCTAGCAATGCCTCTACTTATACAGCCCAAAATGCCGTTAGCCTTCTTGGCAACAAGGTTACACTGTTGACTCATATCCAGCTTCTCGTCCACTGTAACCCCTAGGTCCTTTTCTGCAGAACTGCTGCCTAGCCATTCGGTCCCTAGTCTGTAACAGTGAATGGGATTCTTCCGTCCTAAGTGCAGGACTCTGCACTTGTCCTTGTTGAACCTCATTAGATTTCTTTTGGCCCAATCCTCTAATTTGTCTAGGTCCCTCTGTATCCTATCCCTACCCTCCAGCATATCTACCACTCCTCTCAGTTTAGTGTCATCTGCAAACTTGCTGAGAGTGCAGTCCACGCCATCCTCCAGATCATTAATGAAGATATTGAACAAAACCCCCAGGACCGACCCTTGGGGCACTCCGCTTGAAACCGGCTGCCAACTAGACATGGAGCCGTTGATCACTACCCGTTGAGCCAGACGATCTAGCCAGCTTTCTATCCACCTTATAGTCCATTCATCCAGCCCATACTTCTTTAACTTGGCGGCAAGAATACTGTGGGAGACTGTATCAAAAGCTTTGCTAAAGTCAAGGAATAACACATCCACTGCTTTCCCCTCATCCACAGACCCAGTTATCTCATCATAGAAGGCAATTAGGTTAGTCAGGCATGACTTGCCCTTGGTGAATCCATGCTGACTGTTCCTGATCACTTTCCTCTCCTCTAAGTGCTTCAGAATTGATTCCTTGAGGACCTGCTCCATGATTTTTCCAGGGACTGAGGTGAGGCTGACTGGCCTGTAGTTCCCCGGATCCTCCTTCTTCCCTTTTTTAAAGATGGGCACTACATTAGCCTTTTTCCAGTCATCCGGGACCTCCCCCGATCGCCATGGGTTTTCAAAGATAATGGCCAATGGCTCTGCAATCACATCTGCCAACTCCTTTAGCACCCTCGGATGCAGCGCATCCGGCCCCATGGACTTGTGCTCGTCCAGTTTTTCTAAATAGTCCCGAACCACTTCTTTCTCCACAGAGGGCTGGTCTCCTCCTCCCCATGCTGTGCTGCCCAGTGCAGCAGCCTGGGAGATGACCTTGTTTGTGAAGACAGAGGCAAACAAAGCATTGAGTACATTAGCTTTTTCCACATCCTCTGTCACTAGGTTGCCTCCCTCATTCAGTAAGGGGCCCACACTTTCCTTGACTTTCTTCTTGTTGCTAACATACCTGAAGAAACCCTTCTTGTTACTCTTAACATATCTTAACATCCTCTGACAGAGTTCCACAGGTTGACCGTGCATTGTGTGAAGAAATACTTCCTTTTGTTGTTTTAAACCTGCTGCCTATTAATTTCATTTGGTGACCCCCTAGTTCTTGTGTTATGAGGTGGAGTAAATAACACTTCCTTATTTACTTTCTCTACACCAGTCATTATTTTATAGACCTCTATCATATCCCCCTTTAGTCAGCTCTTTTCCAAGCTGAAAAGTCCCAGTCTTATTAATCTCTCCTCATACAGAAGCTGTTCCATACCCCTAATCATTTTTGTTGTCCTTTTCCTAACCTTTTCCAATATATCTTCTTTGATTAGGCGACCACATCTGCACGCACTATTCAAGATGTGGGTGTACCATGGTTTTATACAGCGGCAATATGATATTTTCTGTCCTATTATCTATCCCTTTCTTAATAATTCTCAACATTGTTTGCTTTTTTGACTACTGCTGCACACTGAGTGGATGTTTTCAGAGAACTATCCACAATGACTCCAAGATCTCTTTCTTGAGTGGTAACAGCTAATTTAGACCCCATCATTTGATATGAATAGTATATCTAAGGGGGTTGGAAGAGTAATTAAAGGTTGCAGTGGAAGGGATCCAAGAGTATCAGAGAAGGCTGTAGGGTTAAGTTGCCAGAGGTTTGGGAGCGGTGTTTTCACCAGAAGGATAGATAAAGTGGCAAACCTCTGGGAGATGGTTTCAATGTATTTGATAGCTAAGTGTCCACAGATGTAAGACCAAATGGTAGCTGAACTTGGGCTAGCCTTGTTAGCTGCTATCACTGCTGATGAGGCTGTTGTACAGGGGGGAAAGCACAGGGTTTGGAGAAGCACTGCAAGATTGGAAGCTGCTCCCCTAAACAGACTGTGGAAATTGCTGCATATCAAGACAGCACAGCTGAACTCACGGTATTAGAAGCAGGGAGGGATAGTGCTGGGTATATCCTTTTATTACTTAAGCTGCCATGGCAGGTGCCCTCCTCAGCAATCATCTTTCTGACACTGCATCTCGTCATTTATGATGAAGGATAAGATATAGTCACGGAGATCAAGGATTCCATGACTAACAGACTCCGTGATTGCTTCAGTTTCAGTTCTGTGCCATGGTGACAGAGCTCTCGGCTTCCCTGATTTATTGTTTATTGCCCAGGTCTTGTCCATGACTTACTAAAAATACCTGTGACAAAATCTTAACCTTATTTATGACTAGTACATTCACTTTCCTTTAGTGAGAGGGTTTGTATGCTATATCCTACTGAAGAATTACTGCAAAAAGGGCTGATTCTGACACTGTCCCTTATCTGTTGCATCTGCACTGACAAAGATCTGCGTACCCCTGAACTCTGTAGGACCTGTCTGTCGACATGTAGAACAAGGAAATCTGCAGAGGAGTGTCTGACTTTAGTGTTCAGGGATAGGGTAAGTTGGTAAGAGCTCCTAAGCCACTGTCATACCAAGAAAGTATTACGGAGAGGGACAGTTGTATAGGGGCTGGAGTACTGTGCTGGGAGTCAGAAGACCTGGGTTCTACGCCTGGCTCTGCTGACCTGCTATGTGCCCTTAGATAAATCACTCCACTTCTGTGCCTCTTCACCCCTGCCCTTAGTTTGTTCGGACAAACTCTTTGAGATAGGGACCATCGTGTGTGTGTGTGTGTATATATGCATACATACACACGGGACCTTGGCTGAAGCCTCTACCGGTTCCTATAATGTAAATAATAAAAGTTCAACTTGACACCACTCCCAGAAACCAACCATTTCTGAAGTTGCACTTTTGTCAATGCCATTACAGTGCCATTGTGTCTCACTGAAGAAAAACTATGATGAAGGGTTGAACAAGAGCCAAATGGGTATTTTTCCTCCCATCACCCCACTGACAGGGAAGGCTGTTGGGTAGGAAAGGGGAAGGAGGGGAGAATACTCAGAAGTGGGGCCCTCTCTTACAGAAAGGGCCAAAGGCTAACAAGTGTTTGAGACCCACTATTGCTACTTCCTTCCCAGAAGTAGCATCAGAAGCCAGGCTATTTAGGAGTGACTTATACAATGCTAGAGGGTGATATTCACAGCGAACTAAAACCTATGGGTGTAAATGTGCTTGCTGGGTGTAGCCTAATGACGTACTTTCTCTTCTCTACACTAGTCTGTCTGCAATTGTCCTTCGCATCACTAGAAAGCAGTGATTACATATTTAAATTTCATCATTCCTAAGATATTAAAAGGAGCAACTCTTGTAGGAATGCTCAGGAAGTTCATTGCACACCTCAATTCTCCCCGTCCCAGGTTTTATTCACCAGCAGAAATTGTTTATCCATATTTCAATCTCAGACAGGTTGCATCGGAAAAAGAGAAGGAGATCTGAGCAGATGGTTGGTGCAAGCTGCATACTGCAAATAGGTTGTGTAAGGCTATGCCTCTTGATGTACTACAGCTATAGACGAGATCTGCAGCACTGTCTGCTGGAAGAAACTACCTCAGAATGTGCAGTGGAAACGAAGCCAGGTTTTAATTTTGTTTTCATGGTTACTGGAAAAAAATAGACATAGAATATGAAGACAGCGACCCAATTGTGTTTTTAAAGAAGCACATATCTGAAGTTAGTTCAGTAGAGTACAGTGGAGTTAGTCCAGATTTACCCTGTATACCTCAAACCTGAGTCATTGACTTTAGCGAGAAATTAGACATATACAGCACCAACTAGGTGCTGTCACTTTATACTACACTGCTGGTATAACCTGGGCCTTAAAATAAATGTATCCAGACCAGGGAGAGTCAGTCCAGTATACAAGTGACTCTGCAGAAATGAAGAGTTGGCATAGGAGTTCTATTGGAACTTCCTATCCTTGCTGCCAGTGTAGCAGGGAGCAGAAGTATGGCCAGCAGAAAACTAGCATGGCCATGATTCCCTTATGCAGTCATGCAATCCTCATCTCTCTGGCCACTGCATCCTGGTGTAAGGTAGAGCAACCATCAAGAGGCTCTAACTGGCCCTGGACAGAGCAGCCTCAGGATTCAATCCCACCCCAAATTCCATTTTAGTATTTTGGCTTTGGCTGAGAAATTGACCTGTTATCTCACTATCTGACTTCAGATTGCCCACTGACTTGATCAATAAACTACATGACTTATAGAATGAGGAAGTGGGATCAGTTTAGTTTCTAGTGGTATCAGCAGAGAGAGCAAGAATCCCACCATTAGAAGCAGCCTCTCAGGGTCATGAGTAGTGAAATCTGGGGAAGTGTCCCTGTCTGTTCTATAACTGCCCCTATGAATTATTGGAGAACTTGTCCAGGGCCAACAATCGAGCATCTTTCACAAGCACTAAATATTATACAGTACTAATTTAAAGAAAAATCATGTGTTTTCAAAGCCATCTAAGTCTGAATAGGAGTAAGGTAAAGTGAGCTTGAGAAACCAAGGATACTTGCATATTAGTCCTGTCCCACCTGATTATAGTTTTTATATTTCTGTAGCACCTACAAGCCTCAACTGAGGTCAGATCTCATTGTTCAAGGCACTTTACACAGTGAGAGACAGTCCCTGCTTTAAGGAATGTACAATCTAATAGATTAACAGAAAGGGAGGCAGGGGAAAGATGAAGTGACTTTAGAGTTAAGACCAGAAGGGGACCATCAGGTCATCTAGTCTGACCTCCTGTATATCACAGGCCACCACCACCCAGCTCCCGCACACTGAACCCAACAACCAGAATTAGGCCAGATTATTACCGTCCACAGGAGACTAGACTATTGTGCGTCACAGGCAGAGACTAGGAGGGACCAAGGTTCACCAGTGCCCAAGGCCCCCCACAATGGCATGGAAGGCCCAAGGTCACATAGCAGGTCACTGGCCAAGCCAGGAATAGAACTCAGGTCTCGTCTCATGCCCTAATCACTAGGCCTCATGGCTCATGCTTTCTTGGGGTTTGGTTTAAGGGTCTATTGTGGTTTAACAGAACCATACAAATGGACTATTTATTCTATTTTCAGCCCGGCCTTTGAAACATTTAGCACCATTATGGATTGATTTGGGTTTCTTTTACTAGTATTAAGTGAGGTTAATAGCAGAGAACACCACTAATGATTTATCTAAACCGTTACAAGAAGAGGGTCTTTCCTTCATGTACCATTTGGTATATTTAAAGACTGAGACATTGCCATAAGATGTTAACTACCCCAACATTTCCATGTAACTTCAGAACTTCTGTATACATGAAATGAATGTCATACTCTAAGCTTTAACTTGCCACACATTTTGCGAGGGTGATAAGCAGCAGGTCTTTATAGATTTGGCTTACTTCCCGAATAGTCACAGAAATAGCTAACACAATGGCTCTACCTCACTGCTAAACATACCACTCTCCCATCCTGCCCCACACTTGACTCCCACACGCTTCCATTCCAATAAGTAGTTAAATGAAAATAGATTTTTACATTAAAGAGATTCTATTAAGTCCTTCAAAGGAGCTATACTTCTGATTAATTTTGGTTTTTCCTGGTATTGACTGGATATTATACAGCAGGCATGCAATTGATTTTGTTCCTTTCTAAAAACTGTGTGCCATTGATTTTTAGACACACTGCATAGAGATAGTTTTGGTATACAACCGTCTTCCTAGAAGTTTTAAATGGTCAGTGATGTTAATTTCTACATTTTGTCTTTTTATTTGTGCACAACTGGAGAAGTGGTTCAAAGAAAATGTATCTCCTGTTTCATTTTCTTTTCATGTAAAAATGAAAAGGTGTACAAAAATAGGAAGAGCCAATTGCAGTCAAAATACATTTTATATTGATGAACAATGAAAAATTAATAATCCTATAAGTATAATAGCTGTACAAACCCTAAAATGGTGGCTATTAAGAGAAATTTGAAAGTGAGTTATAAAGAAATACAAAAGCAGAAGTGTTTGAGCTAAGCTTTATCTTACAATTTCATTTCTCTTGTTGAAGTTGTAATTTTATAAAAGAACTCCATAATAGAATTCATTTAAAATCAAAATTTAGTTTAAGATCCCTTTTTGTCCGGGCTGTGCACATTTGTTTTCATTTATACCTCAGTGATTAATCAGGTTTAGGGCCACTTGGAGCAATTATGTCCTTTGAAAAATGTCAGGACTAAATTACCTACAAACTAAAAAAAAAAATTAATTTGTTTCTGTGCAAGCAGATCAAGTTGTGCAAAACAATATCACCTGTTGATCTCTATTTGGTTTTAGGCTATTGGTGACAAGTATTTAGAGTTGGCTGGAATGTATTTTTATATATGTATTACTATGACCATAGTCTGAAGAATTTTTAATCATCTTAGCTATAGTCACAGGGCACTATTCTGACATCATTTATGATCATTGAAGACTAGAGTGTAGGAAATTGAAATTTAAAGGAGAGGATATCTCCTTTAATATACACCTTTTAAATAGTTAATCTGTTCCTCTGTCTAGATACTTATATTGGCCCTCATCACTATAGTATCTGAGCACCTTTTACCGTGTTCTAACCAAAGCAGAATGCAAGAATTGGAGGTCTCCCATTACTAAGGCAATAGCAGAGGTGCTTGTGTCACATGTGAATGGTGGTGGAGGGGATGGAATCAGGAGCAGTAAGGACAGTGCCTCTGAATGTCTCCTGTAGATATGGACAAGATACGTCTTTTATAATTCCCAGTATACCCCAATATTCTGATTGCCAAAATGGAACTGCTTTGATAGTGTCTTTCATTCCCTCCCTCCTCAATTTAAAGTCTCTTCTCACTACTTTATGTTTTCCTCCCCTCCCACAGAATTGACTTTTAGTGACTGGTTTCAAGTCTCAGGAGCGACTATCAGTGTGGTGATTACCTGGAGTCCCACACGTGTCACTAAATCCTCAAAACTCAGCATCTTGCACTCATTTTGTGCTTCACCCATTCTTTCTCCTCTGCCATCTCCATGTCTCCCTTCACCATATGCTAGCAGTTATTGTGCCTCGCTGACTTTTGGTAGGCTCTCTTGCACACCTCTGTTGATTACCTCTCCTGCCTGCTGGCAGACAAAGTAGTGGTGATACAATCCATATTTATAAGCCACGGGCTTGAATCGCTCCCATAGCAACACAACGGTGCAAGTCACAGCCACCTGAATCCATTGTGGCATTGGCACACCCCTCCCCGCAATGAGAGAGCAAGTGTCAGTACCACTGTTGACCTTCTTCAGGAATTCTGCCAGAGTATGGTGGCTTTAGAAACTTTGACTGGAACTACATCAGTGGATACTGTCCAGAAGATGCACTGAATCTTTATCTCCCACCTCAATGATTTTTGAGATGCACCATGTGGCTCCAAGCAGAATAAGGGACCTGAGTCAGCCTGCACCTTGAGGTAGACTGCCAGTGGCAGGGAGCTCACTATCTGGGTTCTGCCAGCAATGTTTATTTGGGCCAGAGATCTTATGATCACTCTTAAAGGCACTTACACTCGTTGGGCAGGAAATTGAACATGAATAGCTCACTGGTTTGAGCATTGGCCTATTAAACCCAGGGTTGTGAGTTCAATCCTTGAGGGAACCATTTAGGGATTTGGGGCAAAAATCTGTCTGGGCATTGGTCCTGCTTTGAGCAGCAGGTTGGACTAGATGACCTCCTGAGGTCCCTTCCAACCCTGATATTCTATGAAGATTTGATAATGTCTTCTCACTCTAAATTTTTCATTTTTAATTTCTGTGACTAGATGTATACCACAAGGCCTAATTAAAGCTGAAAGGGCACAATTAAACTGAGATGCTTTTAAAAATATGAATTTGTTACACAACAGATAAAGAATTTAGGACTATAATGAATTGTCAACGACAAGATTTATTTTTTGCTTATTATGAACTGGTTCTTTCAGCTACATTGCACGGCACTTCTGCATTGGCATTTGTTATGCTATGGATGAGTTAGCCATTTATTTTATGTATTTAAAATTGAAGTGGAAATGCTCAAATACATGTGCTAATACAAAATCAAATGGGACAAGTGGTATTTAGACTAGAATTACTTCAAAGGAGCGATTCAAACATAGGAAATGTTTCAACTGAAATCTTCCTATCTATGGCACTTATGTGACCCCAATTATTATAGTATCAGAGCTCCTGAATCTTTAATGCATTTATCTTACAACACCCATGTGAAGTAGGGAAGTGCTAGCACTCACAATTTAGAGATGGGGAACCAAAACACAAAAGACTAATGCCCAGATTTGTAAAGGTCTTTAGGAGTTGCTCTGCTCAGCATTGCAAGCCTAAGTCTCTCTTGAAAACGGGGCATTGGACCAGAACCTCAAAAAGGTATTCTGTGCCCAGTGGAAGTTTGCTGCTTAAATACCTTTAAGGACCTGGACCTTAGGCCTTACAACACTGAGTAGAGCAGCATCTAGATACACATTTAAATACTTGGGCCTAAATGACTGCCTAAGTTCACACAAGAAGTCATGGTGACCTGGGAACTGAACCAATGTATGAGTCTCAGACTAGTACTCTAAGCACTGTTCTACCTCCCTAGTCCACGGAGCAAGTTTATTATTTTCCTCGCAGCATTTGAAGAATATCTGCTGTTGTACAATAAAGTGAGCAAGGCATTCACTGCCTCATAGTACTTCTTTTCATTCTTTGGCTCTCCTCCTATGTGCAGTGGTTCCAGACCCTTGGCCCTCACAATCCTAAGGAAGGCTCATGTGCTGCCACATTTCCCTCAAGCTTACCTTCCTATCTATTTTAGAGAGCTCTTTACTATTTCTTCTACCTCTTATTTTACAGAGAAAAAAACATCCCACCACACTTCTGGCTACCCAGATAGTTATGGCTGTGAAAGCCAGTCCAGCTAGCAAGAAATATGTACCTCTCCTGTCAGATTTGGACTTGGTCTGAATAAAGTGTGTATTTACAACCTCATGGCTTGATTATTGTAGTTCTCTGTACTAAGATATGAAATGAGGCTATAATTAGTTCAGAACACAGTAGCCCATCTGCTCAGCAAAGCAGACCACAAAAGAGTCCATCACCCCTGTGCTGTTCACTGACTCTCCCTGGAATATCAGTTTATCATCAAGCTTTCAGCCCTTGTCCTCAACCTATACCGTAGCACTGTCCCAGGTGTTCATGATCATGAAGCTCTACTCCCTGGTAATATCAACTTCATAAAACTGATGAACATGGAGCTCTTTCAGCAACTCACCCATTAATCACTCCTAAAGGTCAGGCTGACCTTGAATCTCCGCACCCTTCAGAACAAAAATGTAAAACCCACCTATTTGCTTGTGATACCATCACTTTTGTTTCAGGTTTTTCTTTAAAATATATAAAAATGAAGTAATGCATCCTGATCAGCCCACCTACTGACTTTGGGCAGCTGAATTTTGCAGCTTACTTCTGTCTCTTGATTGAGCCCATCGAGACTTTGCACTGTAAGCCCACCCCAGACTTTGGGTACATTCATATTCCTAGCTGGGCTGAAAGTTTGCATCCGAGGCCCCATCACGAGGCTGAAGTGTCACATTCTCAACGCACGAGTGTGCTGTTTGGTTTAAGTTGTTAGGAAATAATTAGGAACACAGCAACAAACAACGGCTTTCCTCATTCTACAGGGACCTGATTTTGCCACCCTACCTTGCAGTCAATAGTACTTACATGTGGAGTCTCAATTACTTCAGAGGGATTGCAAATATGAGCAAGTACCACTCAGTGTGATTCACAGGGATAGAATCTGGCCATAGGCAGCTAAGCAGGAACCAGATGCCATCATGTAAACATAAAGATAATGTT
>NW_020664413.1:13136822-13303637 GCF_002925995.2 Terrapene triunguis | reverse complement strand
TACCTACCAATTCTGAGTTTGCTAAAGTCTGCCTTGTTGAAATGCATTGTCTTTATTCTGCTGTTTTCCCTCCTACCATTCCTTAGAATCATGAACTGTCTCATTTCATCATCACTTTTACCCAAGCTGCCTTCTACCTTCAGATTCTCAAATAGTTCCTCCCTCTTTGTCAGAATCAAATCCAGAATAGCCTCTTTCCTAGTCATTTTCGCCACCTTCTGTAATAAAAAGTTGTCTCCAATGCATTCCATGAACTTGTTGGGTAATGTGTGCCCTGCTGTATTATTCTCCCAACAGATATTCTCCCAATGGGTAGTCAAAGTCCTCCATTATAGAGATATGTTTATGACAGATTGTGATTTGGAGACACTCCCCCATAAGGAGCAGTGTTTTGAGTGTGGGAATTTGAAGATCTGCCCTGAAGGCGGGTTGGAAACACTGCATGGCTGTGTGCAGCAGCTCAGTACAGAAGCTCTCCAGTTTGTTTTATTCATTTCTCATTCACTGGTTTGTTATTTAATGAACCCCACAATCATTACACCTATCATCACCAAGTCCTGCGTTTTGGGTGATTTTGTCAGTTGTTTAAAGATATCTCCTCCAACTTTTCCTCCTGGATAGATGCTCTATAGTAGACTCCTACCATGACATCACCCTTGGGTTTTTTTACCCCTTTTATCCTTATTCAGAGTCTTTCAACAGGTGTGCCTCCCACTTCTATCTCAACCTCGGTGCAAGTGTATACATCTTTGATATACAAGACAACACATCTTCTCTTTTTTCCCCTGCCTGGCCTTCCTGAACAAACTGTACCCTTCTATACCAATACTCCAGTAATGTAACATTATCTCACCAAGTTAAAGTTATGTTATAGTTGTGATTATTCACTAGTATTTCCAGTTCCTGTTTATTCCCCATACTTCTTGCTGAAGTGGAGGGAAACAATGCTGTAGTTGGGACCATCCTTCCAGATGTCATGGTATCCTCGTGCACTGGGGATACCCCTCCTTTGGAGGAAATGTCAGTTACTAGGAAGGGCCAGGAAATAGTAATGGGAGATTCAATTATTAGAAATAGATAGCTGGGTTGGTGATTACATGAAGAACCACCCTGCCAGGTGCAAAGTTTGCTGACCTCTCAAGACACCTAGACAAGATGTATGTGCAGTGCTGGGGAGGAACTGGTGGCCATGGTACATTGTAGGTTCCAATGACCTAGGGAAAGATAGAGAGGTCCTTAAGGCCAAATTTAAGTTGCTAGGTAAGAGATTAAAATTCAGGAGTTTTATGGTAGCTGTCAGGCTGTCTGGAATGGCTCATGAACATGGATGCCAGCCTTGAGGAAGATTATTACAAACCAGGGCACAAACCTCAAACTGATTGTATTCTATGATTAGATTTCACCAACTAAGTATCAAGTGTGAACTCCTCACTCTAATAACCTTAATATGGAGTCAGACAGTCCTCTTGATCATGCCAGTCTATCTTGCTACCTAGGCAAGCTTGCCTTTGTGGTAGTTGATCCTTTACATCAAGAATCACAATATTATTAAGGTTACTCCAAGTCACTTACTCCAGGTCAAGTGCACCCTAGATCTCTCTCAAAAATAACACTTGTGGAGCAAATCATATAATAAAATAAGTAACGAGTTATGAACTAGGAGAAAGAAATAAGTTATTTACAAGGTTAAAATCAGGTAAATATACACAGAACTGAGTTACAGTCTTCTGTTTCAAAAGGTAATAGAAGCTGCTGTAATGTGCAGGCTCTGTATGTCCTTTAGGACTAGCCCAAGCTAAGCAGCTTAGGGATCCCTTGCTTATGCTTAGAAATATTGCCCCCTCCAAATTCCTTCTGGTCAGGCATTTTTATTGCCTTCCCACAAAGTTCAAACTGTGATGGGACAAAGGTTTGTGCACATCCCCTCTTCATGGGTGTGGGGGTACCATCAACAGTCTGTGTCTGCTCATGTTCCACAATGGTTCATCTGGTCTCTATAGGCCTTTTGTTAGGCAGGACAGGACACCTCCTATGGTAAACTAGTATTTCACTTATTAATGCTTCTCTTTTGAATAATAAGAGGATGGCAGTTTGAATATATTATCAATTGCCTGACCAGGATGGTGATGGTGATTGTGAAATGCTCAGGAAGATTACTGTGTTTTTTTGCCTTTGTAGCCTTTCTAGTGGGGGACCTCAACTATCCTCATATTGACTGGGTATATGTTACCTCAGGAAGGGATGCAGAGATAGAATTTCTGGACACCATTAATGACTGGTTCTTTGAGCAGCTTGTCCCGGAATCCACAAGGGACGATGCAATTCTTGATTTAGTTCTAAGTGGAGCACAGGATCTGGTCCAAGAGATGAATATAGTTGAACTGCTTGGTAATAGCAACCATAATGTAATTAAATTTAACATCCTTGTAGGGGGATGAATGCCAAAGAAACCCACCACACTAGCATTTAATTCTAAAAAGGGAACTACACAAAAATGAAGAAATTAGTTAAATGGAAATAAAAGGAAGTCACCAGGGTAACGTGCCTGCCAATTAAATGAGGACTATATAAAAACACTGTGAAAGGCTCAAACTAAATGTATGCCCCAAATTCTCTCTCTCTCTCTCTCTCTCACACACACACACACACACTAAGAGGACCAAAAGTAACACCATGGCTAAACAGCTAAGTAAAAGAGAAGGGGTGGTAAGAAGCAAAATAGCATCCTTTAAAAATTGGAAGTCAAATGCTAGTGATGAAAATAGGAAGGAACAAACTCTGGCAAGTCAAATGTAGAAGTATAAGGCAGGCCAAGAAAGAATTTTAACTAGCTACAGACAAAAATCTTACCACATTTTTTTGTTATTATACCAGAAGCAGGAAGCCTGCCAAACAGTCAATGGGGACACCGGAATATCAAGATGCTAAAAACTCTCAGGGAAGACAAGGCTGTTGCAGAGAAGCTAAATGAATTCTTTGCATTGGTCATTACTTAAGAGGATATTGGGGAGATTCCCACACTTAAGCCTTTCTTTTTAGGTGACAAACCTGAGCAACTGTCCCAGATTGGGGTGCTAATAGGAAGTGGTTTTGGAACAAATTGATAAATTAAACAGTAACAGATTGCCAAGATCAGATGGTATTCTGAGTTCTGAAAGAACTCAAATGTGAAATTGCAGAACTACTAGCTGGTATACTATCTGCTGCTTAAATAATCCTCTGTACCAGATCACTGGAGAATAGCTAATGCAATGCCTGTTTTTAAAAAAGATTCCAGAGGTGATGCTGGCAATCATAGGCCAGTAAGCCGAAACTGCACTACCAGACAAATTGGTTGGAACTATAGTGAAGAACAGAGTTATCAGACACAGATGAACACAATATGTTGGGGGAAGAATCAACATGGCTTTTTAAAGGGAAATCATGCCTCACCAAGCTGTTAATTATTTGAGGGTCTCAACAAGCATATGGACAAAGATAATCCAGTCAATATAGCATACTTGGACTATCAGAAAGCCTTTGACAGGGATCCTCACTAAAGGCTCTTAAGCAAACTATACAGTCACAGGATAAGAGGGAAGGTCCTCTTATTGATCAGTATTGGTTAAGATAGGAAACAGTGTAGGAACAAGTGGTAAGTTTTTACAATGGAGAGGGGTAAATAGCAAGGTCCCCAAGGAACTGTATTGGAACCTGTGCTGTTCAAGATTCATAAATGATCTGAAAGAGGGGGTAAGCATCGAGGTGGCAAAGTTTGCAGATGATACAAAATTACTCAAGATAGTTAAGTCGAAGGTGATTGCAAAGGTCTCCCACAGAACTGGGTGACTAGGCAATAAAACATTGCACTCAATAGCAGCTGAAATTCAAAGTAATCATATTGCTTTCCAAAGTGCAACTATACATAAGCTATTGCCCACTCATGAAAGATCCTGGAGTCATCATTGAGCAGATGTCTTCAGTAAACTGTCCATGTGCAGCTGCAGTTAAAAAAGCTAATAATGGTAGGAAGCATTAGGAAAGGGATAGCTAGTATGACACAGAATATCATAATGCCACTATATAAATCCATGGTATGCCTATACCTAAAATACTGTGTGCAGTTCTGGTCACATCTCAAAAAAGATATATTAGAATTGGAAAAGGTACAGAGAAGGGCAACAAATTAATAGGGGTATGGAACAGATTTGATATGAAGAGAGATTAAAAAAGACTGGGACTGTTCAGCTTAGAAATGATGACTAAGGGGGAATAAATACAACATAAGTCTATAAAATCATGAATAGTGTGGAAAAAGTGACTAAGGAAATATTTACACCTTCACTTAACATGAGAAACAGGGGTAACCCAATGAAGTTAATATGCGACAGGTTTAAACACAAATATAAGGAAGTACTTCACACAACACAGTCAGCCCATGGAACTTGTTGCCATGGGATGTTGTGAAGGTTAAAAGTATAACTGGTTTCAAAAAAGAATTGGATAAGTTCATGGAGGATAGGTCCACCAATGGCTATTCACCAAGATGGTCAGAGATGTGACCCCCATGCTCTTGGTGTCCCTACAACTCTAACTGGAAGAAGCTGGGACTGAACAACAAGGGAATGATCACTCAATTGCTTTGTTCTGTTCATTGCCTTTGAAGCATCTGGCGCTGCCCACTGTCAGAAAACAGATTACTGGGCTAGATGGACCATTGATCTGACTCAGTATAGCTGTTCTTATATGGGGATAACCTAATCTTCACTACTAGAGCTCATAGGAATATTTTTTTTCCATTCAGAATATTCTGATAAAGTGCAAAAATCTTTAGTTTTGGGTAAAAAAGTTTCAAGAGTGCCTAAGTGACTTAGCACCCTAAATCTCATGAATATGCCAATTATCTATGCTACTTTTGAAAATGGGACTTAGGAACCTAAGTCATTTTGGTGCTTTGGAAAATGTTCATCTAAGTTTTTCTTCAAAAAATGCCAAACGCCAAATCTGCATTTGAACTCGTGACATTTCTGTGGAATAAGCAATTTTAATGAATAGCCATTTTTCACTGAAAAGTGTTTCAAGTGAAAAATTTGACTTGCTATATTAAATATGTATTACGAGTTTATGCCAGGGCAAAGAAATGTCCAGTTAAATATCATGTCTCATAATTACAGTTTTTAGCATAATTACAGATAATCTTGCTTGTATATATTATCCTGCCCCACTCATCTTTGTACACAGTTGACAATGTTTCCATTTAAAAAAATTAATATAACCAGAGGATCTATGCGCTATAAATCTGATTGCATTATCAGGTCCCTAGAAGATCAACCCCTCTCCATAAGAAGAGCTTATTAAATAATTGGCTCTCTCTTTGCATGTCATTTAAGTGATTGTTCTTTATGGTTATTGCTCTCTGGTTTCAGTTTACATAATTTTTCCATTTAATACAAGTAGAAGGTAATTTAGCAGGTTGGCCAATAATGGCCTGATTAGCAAAAACATTTTTAGCAAAGACAAACTAAGCATAGTTATTAGTATAATTTTATTAAGACAATAAATCTTTAATCAAAAGTTCAGACAGGAGCCAGTAGATTCTATATATCAAATCAAATTGAATGTAGCTAATTAGACTTCTTCCAACTTCCAGGTGAATTTGAAATTCTGGGCTAGACTGACTTGCACAGCAAGGGCTGTGTTCATAGGCTGCACTGCCCCAGGAGTGGTGTGCCTCAGAGGGATTATCTGAATCACAAATCCTCCCCTTCTTATTTTTCAGTGAGAGGTTGCAGGGCTAGCAGGGATAGTTATTTTCAGGTAGGCCATACCAACAGCAAGTTACAAATACACTCTGCATTCTCTCAGCTAATCTGGCTAGTGCATAGAAGTAATGGAACCAAGCGTCCGCCCCTCCATGCCCTTCTCCTCCAGGGAAGGAGTAAGTCACTGCTGAGGGTCACCATTCCCCACAGCCAGGCTAACCCACTTAAGTCCTCTGAGTCAATTCTATACCAGGGCTGCTCCTGAGCCAGTCCAGCTATGTACCACTCCCTGAGCAAAAACTCAATCTGACCTTAAGACAATTCAAAATCTAAATTGATAATACAAATACCCAGTATCACATTTACATGGAATGTGCCTTGTTTATTTCACATTGAATTAATAGCTATAATATATACTGATATTCTACTTATTGATTGGATTATTAAGGATACAAGTTTAATAAATACTTTTATAAATAGCTTCTCAGTTGTCTGTATAGCCATGATTTCTGATTATCGTGCCTCCGCTACCTCCTAGGATTTCTCCTTTCTGGCATACAGTACCCTTGTAAGACACAGTTTGACTGCCTGCCTTGTAAGCACAAATTAACTGTGCTCTTGCAGCCAGAGGACTTGGGCTTTAGCATTCTGGGACCCAGAGTACTGCAATGATACACTGCCCCGAGAACTTAGTTCAGATCTCACACCCACTGCCACATCACAGCAGATATCTTGGCAAATCAACAGGGCCAGTTCTACAGTGCTTTGCCCTGTTTGTTCTCTTTGATCATCAGTGCACAATGCTGTCCATCTGAGCTGATAGTGTCTTACACTATTAATCATTTGGCACAGGTGTAAATCACTACAAAAGGGACACAGCAGTGGCAAGGGGTCAGGTCTCAGTCTGAATTTTCACTGCAATCCATATTATTAATGAAATGTGGCTGGAATACTACATGATGTGCATAAGTGTAGTTCTCAGTAGTTTGGAAATACTAGAAAGTTTCATACGTCGTGCATCTATCCAATAACTAATGGGAATTATATGTATACATTCAAGAGGGAAGAGACACCTGAGATTCTTACCTTCAAAAAGCAATTGATACCCAGCCTCTGAATAATCAGACATGCAACTACCTGGCATCCTCACTATATGATAAACAACTTAATCATGCTCAAATAACCTCTCCAAGAGTACTCTATGAATCTGATCCTGAGCCTATTAAAGTCACTGCTAATCTGCCCATTGATTTCAATGGGCTTTTCATGCTTCCAGCAGAACAGTAGACAGTCATCAACACATTGGTATTATGTGCAATAGCCCTCTCCCCCTCAAAAAAAAGTGTAGATTCTGAGTGAAGCTTGTATGTAGTGTCAGCATCTGCCCTAAACACAAACACTTGTGCATTTTGATCAATTGTTGGCTGTGAAAGAACACATCTAATGTAGACAGCTTATAAAAATATTGCCATTGTAAAATACTGTCAAGCATACATTTATGCTACAGGAATCCTTTGGAAAAATCAGTCATTACTGAAGTTCACCAGTTTCCTCATCACCTTGGGCTTTTATCTTATCACACCATTGATTAACTGCCTATAATGAGTAATTCTCAGGAATTATTGCTACATATACAATTTTCAGTAATTATGAGGTCAGTGATAATGATACGCCTTATTAAAAATAGTGCATCTCTTTTTTCCTGCTTCAGTTGAAGGAACTTTGTCATTCTCACTCTATGTAAATAGCCTCAGTGTTTCTCAGTTGGAAATGAATTTCTGTTTATAGGTGAATTGTACATTTAGAAGCACAGAAGCACTTTAGATATTAGCCACAACAGCAAAATGACTTTTAGTCACCTCAGACTGAGTTTATTTAAAAAAAAAATCAAAATTGAATGAAGATGAATTAAAAAAACATATTTTTGCTGCTGAAATTAAATTAGTCCTTTTATTACCTTCATGTCTATTTTTCCACATCAGCTTAGAGTCTGACACAGTAACATTATAACTATGTAGTTTCTACATCCATTTTTGAATTGCAATTACTGAATTAATCAAGTGATAGCCTATATCAGTCTCATAGGCTAGGTATAAAAAAAACAGACAGGGTTTATTTTGATTTCTCTGTTTCTGAGCACCACTGTTTAATCTGCAGGTTTTAAATGGACACTGAGAAACATTTTGCCAGAAGGTATTTTTATTTACACATTTCCTTCGTCCTTGTAGCTTATACTGAGAGATGACTGACTACAGGCCTTGGTAGTAACAAGAGATCCTGTTAACCAATGGCCTGATTCTGTAAAACCCAATATACACTCCTTACACACAAATGTACCCAGAACTTGGCAATGGGGTGCTCATGCATGCAAACGCTTTTCACGTGGGTAAAAGATGCACACCTATTATATGGATTAAATGCAATTTAAGAGCTGTGCTTTCAAAAGTGTTAAAACCAATTATGTGCACTCCTGAAGTGTAGAAGTAGTATCGTCTGGTGTTAAACATTCAATATAGTCTGCTTTATCATCCATAGATTCCAAGGCTGGAAGGGATCATTCTACTCATCTAGTCTGACCTCCTGTGTAAAACACAAGCTATAGGACTTCCCGGGATTAATTCCTGTTTGAACTAGAACAGGTCTTCCACAAAATCGCCCAATCTTGATTTTCAAAGCAGCCATTAATGGAGACTCCATCACAAGCCTTGGTAAGTTGTTCCAACAGTTAGTTAACCTCATTATTGGGGGGAAAAAACAACTCTTGCACCTTATTTCTATCAGAATTTGTCTCTCTCATTGTACCTTTGATTGCTAGGTAGATGAGCCCTTGTGGAGGGCTCCACTCACCACAGGCACCACCTAGTGGTCAGGCAAGGGGCAGGTGCTCTTTTACCTTAGCACCCACTGTTGACAGCCATCACAAACCAGCAGTGGCCTGTGTCCTACTGTGACTCAGCCCCTCCAGTTGGGCCAAATAAAGAGTCCAAAAAAGGCTAGTTCTGCTATCCAGAGAAGGTCTTCAGGCCTGACCTGGGCAGAATCAGGATGAGGGGTCTTCCTAGTCCTGGGTCTTTAGTATCAGAGATAGGCTTTTCACCTCCAGTCCTATCAGAGGATGGTGGTAGGGGACCCCAGCTCACCCTCTCCACCAGTTTCTGATCCAGGGTCCAAAACTAGGTACCAGGCAGGTACCTATCAGGCAGGTTCTACCAAGCAGGACTTGAAGGCATGCTACTGGTCCAAAGGTGCTGTCCTGTCCTAATGAATGTTTCAGACTTCTAATTGCTGTAAATATAGTGATAGAGAGGTTGGGGATAAAAAAATATCACAATTGACACAAGGACTATATATTGCTTTCAGCAGAGACAAATTAAAAAATTTTATTTGGCTTTCAATCTGACTGAAATACAAAATTACAGAAACATTTTTAAAATAGTGAAACTAATATTAAACTGCTCTATCTTTTGTTTTCAATACAAACAACATATAGTTGTACCTAGTGATGGAGTTCAATAATTAAATCTCTTGGTACTGTCCACTGATTTCCCAAATGGATTTTTTTTTTTAAATTTTGACTTTCCCTGCTTGCTTTATTGTAGACAAAACATATAAATGGTTCAACAACTGAGAGTTTTGCCAGCATGCTTATGCTACAGACACTCTTATGGTCAGTTAATTCCGTGAACTATAATTTCTATGTTCAATATTTTGAAAAGTGGAAGAGCACAAAAGAAATACAGGCAAGCCCATTTAAACAGACCTCAAATGTGCAGTAAAATAAATGTACTAGGAAGAACAAATGTACTGTACACTGACCTCAGAGAAATCCTGGATTAACATTAGTACCTTCTTTACAGACAATAGAGAATAAGATTTCATGGACACTACCAAATGACGACATACATAATCTTTATTGTTAAGCAACTAGAACTTCTCTGTAGCAACTCATCTAATGTGTACAGTCCTGTGGGTGTGGGTGTGTGTGTGAGAGAGAGACAGTACAATCAAAACAAATAATATTTATGTAATTTATATAGGCTCATCAGAGCTAGGACTGTTTTTCTACTCAGTGTTTATATAGAGTGGGGCCTCTTGGTTGTACTATAATCCAAATACATAAGGATAATAATCATTTCTAAGCTCCCAGTCCCTTAGTATCAAGACACCAATTACATAACTAGAGAAAAGCATCAATGTGTTCTAGGAAAGGAGCTAAATTATGTTCCCTGTCACAATGAATACAAACCTAGGCTCAACCAGCCATAGCGCCCCCATCTCCATAGTGAGGTGCAGAAGAGTTGGGTCTTAAATGCACTATAAATAAGGACTAGAACCTTAAAAAGGGATCCAACACCCAACAGTAAAATAATGTATGTGCATGAGAGGCCAGTAGCACCAGCCATCCTACTATACTGTTGCTCTCTTGGAATAAATTAGTTTTCCAAACCCTGAGTTCAGTCACATCTATACAGTGACCTAAATTTTGCCTTCTTGCATCCATATGACCCCATAAGTTGCAGTCTAATGTGAGAGTGCTTTAGATAGAAAGATAATTAAAATGGAGCACAATTTGACCATTAGTAGTAGACCATTGGGGGATGAGGGCAACATATTCCAGTTCTCAGTTCTTCACTAGCTTGTTGATAGCCTCCTCATTGTGAAATGCTCATTCCCAATCTCCAACCACAACAACTATTCTTTATTGTGATGGCTCTTCTGAGAGGTGTTAGTACAGTGCATCAGAGGCTGGCATACTCCTCCCTGAAACTGCATCAACAAAGCATGTCAATAAGGGTGTATGGGTCATACCTGTTGCTTGGGCAGTCATGCCTAGTAGTAAGAGCAGTGACAGTCAGAGGCCAGGAATAGCAAGAGGGTCAGGAACCAGGAGCCCAAGACAAGGGTCCGAGCCAGGGCCAGCAACCAGGAGTCAAAGCCAGGGTCAGACGTCCGAGAGTGAGCTAAGAGACAGATCCATTGCTACAGCTGGCAGGAAGTCCACATTCCTGGAACTCCTGCTTGGCTTAAATAGAGTGCCTCGCCCAATCAGGAGCCACCAGCCTTCTGAGATGTTACTTCCTGTTCTGTTTATCTCCACAGGGTCTATATGACAATGCATACAGCCCTATCACAACTGCCGGGTAGAACCTCACAATATATTCCACTTATTCAAAATAAATTCCCAGTAGGATAATTAAGATTGATTAATTTTCTTGGTAGCCACCTCTGCTGTGTAGTCAATAAGAAGCTGTCTGTCCAAATGCGGTTTGACAAGTCTTTCAGCTAAGTCAGAGATTCAAGTGAAAAAAATCAGCAATGTAGGACCTCACATGGATTTATGACACTCTCTTAGAGAAATATGGATCCATAAACCAATGAATGCATTACTTATGCAGCATCAGGGTCCAAAAGAAGGCAAACAACATTTGATCATACCCTTCTTCCGCACTTGTCATAATTAAGGCTACAATTGTGTCACAAAATCCGTGACTTCCATTGATCTTCATGAGATTATCTGCTCTGGGGCTAGAACTCCCAGTCACACACCCCCACAACTCCCAGCCCCTGTCCAGGTGGGGAGACCCTGCAGCTGCCCACATGCAAGGGATGGTGGGGGGGACCCTCCGCAGCTGCCCAGCCACAGCAGGCAGTGGGGGACCCCTCTCAGTGCCCAGCTGCCCCTGTGGGGTGAAGGGACCGCACAGCAGCCCAGCCCCCCTGGGCAGGGGGACCCCAGAGCTCCCACTCACTGCAGCGGTGGGGGACCCAGGAGCCCCAGCAACAGTGGGTACTGAACCCGCCTCCCCATTTTGTCAGGGATATTTTTAGTGAACGTCAGGGACAGGTCATGGGCCTCCATGAATTTTTGTTTATTTCCCATGACCTGTCCCTGACGTTCACTAAAAATATCTGTGACAAAAACTTAGCCTTAGTCATAATATATAATTGTATATAGGTTATACTGTATATTATATTTATATATACACACTTTTTTAAATAAAGGAAGAGATGTATATCAACTAAACGCTCCTGCTTCTCAACATATCCACATAAAGTGCTCAGGACACATGTTCATTTTATAATTAACAAGCAATTAAGGGTCACAGCTGTAAATTAACAATCTTCATTAACTAGTATGAATCAAAGACCACATATATTAGACGTTTAAATTTAAGATGACTTGAATCATGTACTAATGTATTAGCTTAGTTATTGATATGAATGAGATAGATTTTGCTTTAAATGAGAATGTCTGATCAATCAGAGGTGAAGATATAAAATGTTAATTGCTTTAACAAACTGCTGCTATAGTTTTCTATAATTATGTAGAACTAAAGCTTTGACTTTGTGTGTGTGTGAAGCTTTGAGGCATTTGTTAGATAACTAGAGAAGGCATATGATAATACACTTCGAAACAGTCATTATAAACAGGCATCAATAAAATTGTTTAATAAAATACATTCTCTCTGGTCTATATCTAATTAGAGGATTATCATTGTTTATATTATGATGCAGGACCATCCATTTGTTCTTTGTACAGCACCAAGCCCAGTGGGGTTATGATCCATGAATAGGGCCCCTAAGTACTATGGTAATACAAACAAATCAGAATAATTGTACAGTACACTAACAAAATGCATTAGGCTGCAGGCTGAGGGTCTGATCCTGCAAACACTTACTTGTTTAAGCAACCTGACTCATTCAAGATGTTTTACCTCAGTGACGTTAGTGAGACATGTCACATAAGCAGAATTATTTGCACTTTTGCAAGATTTCCCTCCTTAATTGATGTGTCTTTATTTTGCCCCCTTTTTACGTATTTATGGGGGGAGGGAACAAAATCATGAGGTTGTCTTAAGAACCATGAGATTTTAAAAAATAAACATGGAGTTCTTTTTATTTGCTTTCTGATTTTTGAGCCTTTAGATGTCACAATTTCAAGTTTTTCTCCATAATCATTAAGGCTAGACACTTTTTTAAAACAAAAGTTAAGATTCACACAATCACATGACTCTGGGAGCTGCAGCTTTAAGGGAAAAGAACACCAAATGTCATTAAGACTCATGATAACATTACTTGTACAGTGGCATATGTACTTATACATATAGAGCAATGGTTTCTTAATGTCAAAACCAGCCCCACAATCCCTCTTGGCCACAGCACACAATCCTTTACAGATAATTGTAATTTGTAATTGCATAAAATCCAACTTTTATCACCTTGATTGATTGGTCCTTCAGCCCTCGTATAGATTGAGCTGATCACAACACTACTTCCATTCTTCTCGTATCCTGGCCTTCCTTCTCCATGTGCGGCCATGTCTTTTCAAGATAAAATCTTCCCATCTCTTTGGAGGTTGGCCAAGTGGTCGTTTCAGGTCCCATGGGTACCACTCAGTGCAGTCCATTTATTGTCAGTGAGCCTCGCTATATGCCCGGCTCATCACATTTTACTATGCCTGCTCTCAACAACGACATTCTGCACTCCACTCTGCTGTCAGATCACTTCATGGGGACTCGGTCACGGATTGAAATGTCCAGAATTCTTCTTTCCATCGCCATCTCCGTGCCACACAGTTGCTGCTTCTCTGTCTTCGTCAGCGCCCATGTTTCGCTGCCATACAACATTGCTGGCAGTACTGTTGAGTTGAAGAGGCTGGCGTGTGTTGCCTTACTGATTTTTCCTTGGAGGACATCATTGATAGAATTGAATGCACACCAACCTGCTTTCTTTCTTCACGAGAGTTCATCTTCCTGATCATGGCGCATGTTAATTTCTTGGCCCAAATAAACATATTACTCAACTTCTTCTATTTGTTCTCCCTTGATTGTTATTTGGACTTTTGGCAAGGTATCAGACCACATACATTTCGTTTTGGAGCATTTAATTTTCAGTCTGACTTGGCTGCTTTTTGTGTTGGGTTCTTGCAGCATTTTCTGTAGTTTGATAGTATTTTCACCGATCAACACAATATCGTCCGTGAATCTGAGGTGGTTTAATTGCTCTCCGTTGATGTTGATTCCGCCCTTCCAATTCATCCACCTTATCATTTTGAGGCAGGCTGTGAAGAGTTTTGGTGAAACCGTGTCTCCTTGTTTCACACCTTTCTTAACTGGGATGCGAAGGGAAGTATCAAATAAAGTTATATCTGTAGCACAGTCAGAATTTGCTTCCTTTAATAGTTTGATGTAGTTTGTGTTGATTTCCTGCTCTGCAAGAGCTTTCAACACTGCATTGATCTCTATGCTCTCAAATGCTTTTTCATAGTCGACAAAGGCAATACATATAGGGAATTTGTATTCCCTTCAACATTCCAATAGCTGGTTTATAGAGAAAATATGGTCCATTGTGCTGAAATTCCTTCGAAAGCCTGCCTGCTCTCTCGGCTGCTGCTCGTCCAGACTCTGTGAGCGTCGGTTTGTTATATTTTTGGTGAACAGCTTGTAGACATGTGAGAGCAGGCATACTGGACGATACTTCTTTAGATCTTCATGATTGCCCTTTTTGTACAGCAGAATGGTGTTGGACTCCTTCCAGCTAGATGGTATATTCTGCATTTCCAAGTAATGGCTAAACTTCTGAGCAAGGGTTTCCCAGAGGTCTTAGCCTCCAGCTCTTATTTCAATTGTCAGTCCATCTTTACCTGGGGCTTTTCTCCTTCCTTCATTTGGTGAACTGCATGTCAAACTTTGCAGACAAGGACTGGGAGTACCTGCTCTTTGGTCTGTTGAAGTGTTGGTACTGGGACATTTATCTGAGATACAAACAGTTCAGTGTGGAAATCTTTGCAGACCATTTCGATCCCTGTTCTTCCCATTACTGGTTTTCCATCCCTGTTCTTCAGCGCCATTGTTAACTCCACAGTGTCAATTCCCTTTTGCATTTTTTGAGGCTTCTGCGATCTTCAGCTGTCTTTAAGAGCCTTTCATTTTGGTACTTCTCGAAGTCCTCCTTTAGTCTTCTTCTTATCAACTTGCAGAGGAGGGAGTACTCAAGTTTGTCACCATAATTTTGCTTCATATTCCTCCACTTCTCTAGCAAGTTCCGTGCTTCCTCCAAGATTCTTCCCTTCGCTCTTTTCGGTCTTTTTCTCAGCTAATTTCACGCATTGCCTCAACTTATCAGTGAAGTTTTTCTAATCCTCATCACAGTTATCTATAAGACTCCACTCTTCCTTGGAAAGGTTTGCTTTCAAGATTGCCTCATCAAATATTTTTGGCCACTGTCTCTGATTTGCCATCTGTAGCGCTTTCTTCTCCACCTTTTCGTTTAAGTTGAGCCGTGCTCTGAGAAAGCGATGGTCACTACTGGTGTTAAATGATGGTACTAATGAGATGTCTTGTACAATGTACCACTTATCGATCAGAATATAGTCAATCTCATTCTTATTCTTCGCATTGGGTGCGATCCAGGTCCACCTCCTCTTGGGTTTCTTCTTAAACCAGGTATTACCAATGAACATTTCTTTCGTCTCCACCAGAGTTCCCAGTCTCTCTCCTCATGGATTCCATTTGTCGATGCCATACCTTCCAATGAACTTTTCACCTTCTTTCCCTCTTCCAACTTCGGCATTGAAATCTCCCATCACGATCGTATATGTGGATTTTTGAACGAGAGTTTCCTCGACCTCCTGATAGAATTCTTCCATATCGTTGGGAGCATAGATCTGAATAATCTTGAGAGTACTGTTCTTGTTCAGTTGGAGGTGTAGCACTCCGATGTAGCCTAAAGGTATAGGTATTTGCTAGGCAAGGCATGGGTATAAATTAAGGCAGTAATGTGATGAGCCTACAAGGCCTGTAAGACAAAAGCTTAGCTAAACAAGGATAAGGCCCAAAAGCCTTAGAATAAGCAGCTAACCAGGAGTAACCCTAGACCTTCAAATATCCCAAGATAGAGTGCTGTAATGACTGCTGACAGGTAACCACAATATGCTATTTTAAGTGCAGAACATCAGCAGACGTCTGACCACAAGAGTGCTATGCTAGCTAAATGATGTATATGCTAATAAGCTTGAGGTAAAAGGACTAGTAACCTATGTTAGAAGAGTACCCCAACATCAGCCAGGTGAAGAGATACGGAAAAGGGGATGAAACTCCTATTGAATATGAATTAGGCACAGTGGCATCAGCGTAACACATTATAACAGTTGTATCCTGGCCTGCATGCCTTAGAGGGATGTAAGTCTTGGGAGATGCCAGGATGAATGACACTGATCATGATGATGATGGCGAGTATGATGATGAGCATGACTAAAATCAGGTCCTTTTGCAAGGGATGGTGTAAGTGTATCAATGCTGAGATACACATTCTGTATTATCTCTATCTACCTTGCTAGCTTGGAGTGTTTGTAACTTTGCTAACTGTGTTAATAAAACTATTTCCTAAGTGTGAGTGTTGCAACCATGCCCATCAGGGTTCCCAACTAAACTTTAATTTTGGAATACTGGGCCTGATCTTGGGACAAGGACCTAAGAAACCTCACAGTATTAATTGGGAATTCTTAAGTAATCAACATAATTAATACACAATCAATAGATCAGGCAATACGTGGTCTTGTTTTATATGTTCCCACCAGAAAATCTCTGGTGTTAAAGTAGAGCTCAAGTATACAAAATACAGTGTGAATCAACTACAAAATGTGTATCCGTCAACCTTTCAAAAGTGTTTAGTCACATGTTTCTGACTGTAAATAGGTGAAGTCTTGTTCATCAAGTGGTTTGTTTTTTAATGAAGACGCAGTCCTGTGGGTACACAGCCAGTGTAGAACTGATGAGCAGAAACCAGAAGCTGATAGGAAAAACAGTCAGCTTTTGCACACTGTCCTGCACTGTAAAATATCCCATGAGAACTCATCTTATATGCATTACTATGCAATGTGAATATGAACACCCAGCATAGTGCTAACACTTTGCATTTCAGATTTGATTACCTTCATCATCAATGACAGCCCTGTCCTCACCAGAAAAATGCACTTGTACTGCAGCTCAAACATGTATGAAAGGTTTTAGCTAAACAACCACATTCTTACTTTGCTATTCCAATATAGTCTCCCTTTGTGAAAATCCTAAATATAGCAATGCATAAAAATGTATTCCCTGGCTATGTGGTACAAGACCCAAACATTGTTATTGATTTCTTCTGTTCACACTAACCAATTGCTTTGGACAGGTACTATAAGGAAATCCTATTTGACCCTGCTTCCCCTGATAATTTTGCTCGTCGTATTTCCAACTGAATCTCCCACAATAACCATTTTCTCAAGACCTACCATTTTTGCTTAACATTTTCTAAGTTCTGCATTGTATAAATATTTAAATGATTCAATCCTGAGGGAGCACTTGAAAGGGAGGTTTCATTGCTATTATTTAAGGCCAAACAAGATGAAGACACAGAAGAAGAAAAAAAGCAGACTCCATTCTGAGCAGTTTAGGAAAAGGAAATCACTCGGGGAAATATGGATTTCCATCACAAAAACTATGAAATCCCACCTCTCCTATAACAGGTGGCCATTAAATAACACTGAGTTCCCACCTAGATCTGAGATCATCCATAGACTACAAAGGAAGATAGTTGCCATTATCCCATTCTCCAGCTGGGGAATTTGGGACATAGAGAGAGGAAGTGATTTGCCCAAGGTTATAAAGCAGATCAGGGTCAGAGCCACAAATCGAAGCCTGCTCTGCCGACTCCCAGTTATATACCCAATCATCTGTGTACGGGGAGACTTTGGCAAACCAGTAAAGTGCCTAAAACCACTATGGCTTATTGTTAAAAAGCAACCTAGTCAGCAAGCTGTAAATTGGCCATTCAGCAATCTCAGCTTGACCAAGGCAGGAGGGGAGGGGCTTTTGGGGTGCCTCAGAAAGGGCAGCTTGACCCCGCATCCTTCCTGATAAGAATTGTGTTGAAGTTGCTGATACATGCATTTTAAAAGAGTAGGATATGCCCCAGGAATGTCTATTGAGGTCTCAAGTTCTGGAAAAACCCACACCCGATTAATCAATAATCAGAAGGAACCTCTTGCTTGAAACTGCTTACTTAACAAGGTTTCTTTAAGGGACATGTCATTCTATTACTAATGTATAAATAAGGGGACTCGTTTGGGGGACTTTTTGGGACTGGCCTCTCCCTCTGGATGCATCTTGTGTTCCCCACTGGCAGACGGGCTGCCGCTGTATCACTCGAAAGCCACACTCAGCTTTGGTAATTATCAAGGGTTGGGGGTGTTTTACTAATCTTGTTGTGGACGTGTGTAAGTGCTTGAGACTTCACTTAAAGCTAAACCTTTACTTAAGCACTCTTGTGTTGTCCTGTTTGTGCCAGCCATCTATCGGTCGGACGGCCGTGTCTCCCCTGATTTATTTCCTGACACCTCCTCACACAGAGTAAAAGTTACCAAGAGCTTTGGGTTGAAAGAACCCCGGGTAACAATCTGGACCATGCTGCATCTTTAGCAGACTCCTGCTTCTTGCAGGTCACGTGGTATTTCAAAGCTCCATTATTCTATTCTGTTGGAATCCAGGATCTGAATGCAAATTTTAGTGCTGTTAAGTCATTATATGAGGTCACCAACATGCATGATTATCTCTATGGTGAGAAAAGTGCCTGGTGTGAAAAAGTGAAGTAGAGATTTCCCAACATGCATTACTTCCTGTCTGCTGTACCAGATGCCTCTTAATATAAGCCCTTATGTAACATACCACTGCCATATAATAGCACTTTATAAGTACGTTATACTAGACCAGACAGCCAATATTGTTTAGCTATTGTTCTACCTGAGTGGAGGCTATTTTTTGTCTTGAGCATGCATTTCTCCATTCCACTGAGCAACACGGAGTTCCCCTAAAACAATGAACATCCCTCCTTTGTGACATGCACAATTCAAATCTGAAGGCAACAGGATTCTACAGCATTACTTGAGACAATGTTAGCTGTGGTGTTTTTCTGTTTATGCAACCAAAGTGCTAATTCAACATATGACAGAAACCCATACATCATACTAGATATTTCTATATCTGATTTTACTTTCCACATTCAGTAGTCTACGAACACTAATCATTACTACCTCTGTATGCGCTGACACACTCCAGCGATCTGTGTCTCAATTCATTACTTTAATTTGTCTTGGTTCCTATTACCAGTGTTCCTGGATCTGTCATGTTGTCAACATGTCTTATTTTCAAGTGCTCGTGATTTTTTTCCCCTCTCCACGCTTTACAGTCACCACTGAGTATGTCAATGCTTGAGTATACATGTCTAGACCATGCAAATTGACAATTCAGAATAAGCACTAAGCCCTCGGACTGCTGAACTAACAAGATGTGGCTTTGAAATTCTGTGAATTCACCCCATGGGTATAATTCTTACAAGGTCAAAAGCTATTGCTCATAGATTCAAACTCAAAATAAACCATGGTGCTGTGATAGGAAAGTTTTTGTGTCATTTTGGAGTGTACTGTTGGTTTTCTGAGATGGTACAAGGAATTATGATTGGAGAAAAAGGTATAAGGACACTGAATTTGCCAACATTTGTAGTGCTGGATGTATTCAAAGCCTCAGAAAAGCAAGATGGAAAGCACCTCTCCAGTTCAGGCACATATCAGTTGCTCTGTTGAGTCCACCAAGTGCCCCCTGTGTTTCCAGCCCAACCCACTCAGTGAGGAGGAGCCCTGGCTGAGACATTTGTTTGGGAGGTCAGGTGTTTCCTCATTCTTGCCTTAGCTTTTGCTCACCCTACTCTGAGGCTGCTCCAGGCATTTCTTGGCAGGCATTTCTACAAGCAGAATCTTTTTATTGTTTACTGTGCATATCGTAAAACATTTTTGTACCCTCTGTATTATATTTTTGTCCTCACTGTAACTGAATGAATAAACTGATAATGAAAAATGTATTCAAGGGATTTCACTTCTTTCTCTGTTTGCAAACTCTGGTGAATAAGTTGCAAAATTTTCCAGTGGATTTGTTATTCAAGAATGACCATTTTTTAAAGTGAATAAGTCAATTTGCCAATTGCTCACAAATATTTCATTCCAAAAGTCAACATTCTAAATCTGTGTTCTGATGAATAGTTACTAAATCATGTGGTATTGTTTCTGAATGGATGATTTCGGTAGGTCAGACCAAAATGTTCCCTTCAGGCCCTAAACTCGAATTAGCCAACCAAAAGACTGAATTCTGAATTGTACACTTGAATGTAAAATTCAAAATCCACAATTCAGAACTAGAAACCACATTCTTGTTGATTAGCTCTGTAGTTCACAATGTACTGGAGTATTTAACATTCAGTTTTGGGCACTCCTTGTGCTAGAACATTACTTTGTGGACATTCACTGAAACCAAGCCCCTAATCGATGTGTATACAGTGGAAGTGAGTTCCTTTGGAAGTTCCAAGGAATATTTATGGTCTTCTTTTGCAGTTTTTATGCAGTACTAATCCTCTGTTCATAACACCTTCCCATTTAGCAGTGTCCATGTTTGTAATTAGTTTGCTATTTACCTCCTCTTCCAGATAATTAATGGAGATGTTAAATAAGACCAGACCTAACACTGACCTCTCTTTCATTAGCCTTTGTTTAGGGTCCTTAAATCAGCTTTTAATCCAGGCACAGTTCTCATATCCAAGTCAGTTTGAATTATTTTCCAGTGACATTTCATCAGACATTGTCAAATGTTTTGCTAAAATCAGCATCTATTACACTTACTGCATCCCATTAGTCTATTCATTTAATAATTTAATCAAAAAGGTGATCAGGTTTTCTGGCATGATTTATTTAATAAAAACCAGGCTTCTTATGCCATCGAGAAATCACAAAGTTCTTTCATCAGACTTGAATAACTGTAATATAACTGACATAAACCAAACATTGAGAATCCTAGTGTGGATTCTATCTGGTCACCATTCAGAACTGATGAAGAGGAATTTGCTGCCATTGCAATGCTAAGCACTGGAGGTGTGGTTCTGTACTGTGTGCAGAACTCACAGCCAGGTAGGAGGTGGCATTTAACGCAGGGTTAAGTTACCTTTGTGCCCTCCCAATCTTAAAGGGCTAGAGAGGGCCCCAGCGTAATTTAGACAGCTCTAGCTAAAATTGCTAGTGAAAAGTTTTTTCATCCAAAACAATTTGTTCACAGAAAAAAAGTCATTTTGACAAAACATTTTGCTTTTTTAAAAATTTCAGGGAAAGAACCCAAACTTTCAGTATTTTCTCCCCCTTTACATGCCAATTTACACGCATCATATAATACAATTTCAGAAAACCCAACCCCAAACATATTCCAAATGCACTGTACAGTGCAAAATGATAATTATGTAAAGTAAGCCTTCCAGAGCTAGATTTCCTCTGTAGGGGGAGCTATCTTATCTCCTATAGGGGGAGCAGAGTTTATTTTCCATTTAATCTTTCTAGCACTGGGACGTACAATTATATGGCCATCTACAACTCCTAGTTAATGTTATTTTTTAAAAATCATTACAAACCAGATTATTAGAAAGCATCCCAGATGGGATTGTTTAGAGGGTATTTCTGTATTTGTCTGTTGATCCTTTCTAATAGAAAATTAATAAGGATTATTTTTAAATACATTACAGTCCAAACTGTAATGTGAAAATTATAGGCTTTTCAAAAGTAAGGAGCCTGCAGTGAAAGGAAGGTATGGGATGTTGCCACAGTGGGAGTAAATTATATATAGTCTTTAGATCAGAAGAAAACATTTTCAAGTCAAATTGGTTCATAATTACATGTCTGAAGACCTGCTCAAGACACAGAAATTTCCACTCAAAATCTGCACTAATATTAGGTTAGACAGCAACATCATAAACAGTAGATGAAATAAATGGATTAGAGCCCTTCATAACAATTTTACAGGCACAGATGTGTTCCTAAATTAGCAGCCACTTATCAGTTCTTTTAATGCCGTAGGAGTAAGATACAATGAACAATTTTTTTCCTTTTTTTTTTTTTAATAAAGTAATCCAAAGTGATCCTAGTGCTATATGACATCATGGAATTAAATAGCTCAGTGACCATAGAAAAGTGTAATGTAAGACAATGGTGAAGATTAAGGACCTCAGTATGCAGAACTATACTGAAATCAATGGAAATTTTTCCTAAAAATTGATGTCAGGATTTATCACCAACTATAGTAGCACTTAACTCTTCCCCTGCATCCAAGGAAAAAATATTTTATAAAGTGGTCTTTTCCAAATCTGCTAAAAAACCTGAAGACAATTGTAATTGAGACACTTATGAAAGTAATCAGACAGAGAAAGTTGTCATCTAATGAACTGGGCTGACAACCAGAAACTTCTGAGTTCTAATCCCATCTCTGACCCTGACTTCCCTGGTAAATTTGGGCAAAGACACTAGGATCTGATCTAGCAACCCCCTGATCCACACACACAGTGGGAAACACCTATTGGAGTCAACTTGTTGGGCTCACTTTCCCCAGTGTGAAACTATCTTAGTATGGCCAATATTATTATTAATAGTGTGGTGGCACCTAGAGGCTCCATCCTCCCATTGTGGTAGGAAGTTTACGAACTTTAGAAAATGTTCATAAAATCATTTTAAGATAACTATTTGACACTGTTTTATCATCACACCTGACCTATTCATCTTTGCAGAGAGAGTTCTAAACCACTGAAGTTATCCTGTCTCTTGCTAAATACATAAACTTTCAATGTGCATTTAATAAGCTTTTGTATCAGTTTATTAGTCTGGAAGTTTTAAACTCCACTGAAAATCTCTCCATCACATACATACACATTATCAACCTTGCACACTATAAAGGGCTGATCCTGCTTCTATTTACTTCTATGGGAGCAGAACACTCACCTGTATGGGCCTGATACAAAGACCAATGAAGTCAATGGAAAGACTAGTGTGGACTTGAACAGACTTTGAATCAGATCCGCTATCCAGATAAAAATCAAAACAGGTTTCCTGAATATAACTGGATTAATCTGAAAGTACATATTTCTTATATGTTCTTATATCACCTCCTATACACAGATCATTTATACTTTACCTTGAAGTTTCCCATCTTAATAACTATCAATTATTCAATATTATACAGGTTTTTTTTGCATGTCAGAGTTACAGTAATTAACTTTGTACCAATCACCAGGGTGCACATTAATATTCATGTACTTTTATAGAAAAATGATCTTGAAACTTCACAGCAGGGAGGGTTAACATGATTCATTAATGTTTTGCACACGTTTCTTTTATAATTCATTAAGGAAATATTAGCATAATTGTGTAGAATTAATTTTCTTGAAAATAGGTTGATATAAGGGTGGGATTGATGGGACCGGTGCTAATCTAAGAAACGTGGCTTTTATTATGCTCTTGGACTGCAGGAACTGATCATCATATCGGAGATATTGCTTACTAGGTGTACCCTGATATTGCACAAGGAATCAGAGATGGATGGAGCCAATCAAGCTGAGGATTTGATTTTCAAATAGAAGAAAAAGATCTCCTCTATCCCCTTCTTATGATTCTCTATTTTGTGGGGAGGAGAAAGAGAAAAACACATTACTCAAAATGAACAAGAGGCTGAAAGAAAATGAAACAAAGTGATAGGCTACAAATGAGAAAAGAGGACAGAGAATGGAATCTAATGATAATAAAGGGTGAAGAGAAAGTTCAGCAACTGAAAGAAGGAAAAGTGATGGAAATGGGAAGGGACAGAGTGAAAATTAAATAGCCCAAAGAAAAAAAGTTTTCAAGGAAATAAAGAAAAAGCAATCTGAATAACTAATAGCAGGAATAGAGTAATGCAACGTTATCTATGGGTTTAGGTAACAAGGGATTAGAGACAGGAAGATATTAAGATATCTGATCCACCCATACATAGTGCCGGCACATAAATCCAACCCAGGGGTAGCTAAAAAAAAGTTGGGATGAGTACTTGGAAGTGGCCCTTATACTGTTATGTACCTGCTGAATAATGTCATTGAAATAAATGAAAGAACATGTACTCAGCCATGATCAGGCTCTTGGTCAATTTTTATATCTTACATTGCCACTCAGTTTTACATATATTGAGTGGCGCAGTTTCAAGAGTAATTGTACCTGAATCACCTCTCCCCTCCCCCCATGGTCCATTACAGGAGTTCCCAGTAAGGTCTTAGGTCTCCTGCCATCTCTGGGTTAGAACCTTTGTCCCACTCCCTTATGACTGGGAGGTTTTAAGGCTACATACCTGCCTACATTACACTGGAGTATCTGCTTCACTTCCCTGCTGAGAGGGAGAGAAATCCTTGTCCTTTTGGGTCGTTGGTTGCTAGGTCTTTGTGATTGGGCTTTCCATTCTTATCTTGGATTTTCTGCTGATATTCATCAGCTTCAACCAGCCATTTTAATGACCCATTCATTTCAGACAGCTAGGCAACACACACTCCTATATCTCTTAGTTTGGCCTGAGAGCAAATTCAATTCTCCTCCCCACCCCAATGGGTAGCAATGCAATGTACAAGAAGAAACTGAAGCACACATAGGATTCAAAAAAAAGTTACAAAAAAATCCCACTTTGTCACAAAAACCTCTATACATCTCAGACTTTAAGGCTAAAAAGGACCATCATGATCATCTAGTCTGACCTCCTGCACATTGCAGGCCAGAGAATCATGATTTAAAGACATCAAGTTACAAAGAATCCGCCATTAACTCTAGCTCAAACCAGCAAGTGACCTATGCCCCACACTGCAGAGGTCTCTCCAGTGCCTTTATAATAGTAATTACATTTCCCTATCTCTACTGGAAATACCTAGCCTTTTTCCTGGTCACATCATATTGGCGACTCATAGTCATCCTGTGATGAACCAATATATTAGTCATCCTGTGATCAATCAATACATCTAAGTCTTTCTTCTCTATTGCTGCCAACTGACACATCCCGTCTTATAGCAAAAATTCTTGTTAGTCCCTAATTTTGCACTAATAAATTTCATCCCATTTCTATTACTCCATTTTTCGAGGCCATCCATATCTTCTTGTATGATATTCTGGTCCTCCTCTGTATGGGCAATGCCTCCCAACTTTTTGTCACCCACAAATTTTATTAGCACACTTGCACTTGTGTGTCAAGGTCATTAATGAAAATGTTAAATAAGATTGGTCCCAAGACTAATCCCTGAGGAACTCCATTAGTAATCTCCCTCCAGCCTGACAGTTCACCTTTTAGTATGACCCATTGTAGTCTCCTTTTTAGTCAGTATCTTAACCAACTTTAGATTCTTGTATTAATCCCTATCTTCCCCAACTGAACTAATACTTTTCCATGTGAAACTGTATCAAATGCCTAAGTGAAATCCAACTAGATTAGATTACTGCATTTCCTTTTTCTAGAAAATCAGTTATTGTCTCAAATAAAAAAGAGAGAGAGAGAGAGAGAGAGATCAGGTTGGTCTGGCATGATCTTTTATAAATCCATATTGTATTTTATCCCAATTACCATTTATGTCCTTAACTACTCTCTCTTTCAAAATTTGTTCTAAAATCTTGCTTACAATTAAGGCCAAACTAACAGGCCTGTAGTTTCCTGGATCAATTTTTCCCCCTTTTTTAAATATAGGTACCATATGTTCAATTCTCTAATCATGGGATACAACCCCAATGTTTACAGATTCACTAAAAAAAACTTGTTATTGGCCTTGCAATTTCATGTACCGGTTCTTTTAATATTCTTGGATGGAGATCATCTGAGATCCCCGATTTGGTCCCAATAAACTGTTTGAATGTAGCTTCCACCTCTGGTGTGGTAATTTATATTTCAATATCCTCATTCCCTTTAGCCACCCTGCTACTGTCCCCAGCTCCTCATTATTCTTATTAAAAACTGAGGCAAAGTATTCATTTAGGTGGTGGGCCATGCCTAGATTATCGTTAATCTCCACAAAAACAACAAGGAGTCCGGTGGCACCTTAAAGACTAAGATTTATTTGGGCATAAACTTTCATGGGTAAAATACCCACTTCTTCAGATGCATTTTAATCTCCACTCCATCCTCAATCTTTAGCAGTCCCACTTCTGCTCACAGATTCTGATCTGTCATTCAAACATGTCAAACTTTTGGTTGGAGCAGTCTATGGTGCTGGAGGTCATAAGGTAACTCTTCACAGAACGGGAAATCCTACATAAACTGACATTTTAAACTACATTTAAAGCTTTAGTGTTCAAGTTTTCTTGTTGCTGTGGATCGTGATTTTTTGGCAAATATATCCACCCATTTGAATTGCTTCTCCAAAGACAAGATTAATAATTTTGGCGATCTTTCAGGAAATCAGTGCTTAGCAGCAAGTTAAAGTAGGCTGCAAGGCATTATGTATGGACATACTGATGGTATTTCACATATCAATGGTGGCACAATTGCTCTCTGAAGTATGCCAATGACCATGTGTGAAGGTAGAAACAAAGAAATGTATCTTGATAAGCAAAGAAATACAAGAGCATCTTAAAATAGTGTAGGAAGGGCTCATGGTGCAAGATCTGGGTACTTAGCAGAACTGGACCCCATAAGATTATCATAATTGATGAGATTATTTACTCATTAAACATGGTACTCTAACTTTTAGCTGTAAAAAATACCTTTTTCTTCAGAGAGAAGCATGATCAAAAGCTCTAAGCCAATTGTGCAATGCGGCACAGTGGGAAAAGCATTCCCTTTTTACTCTTTATACGTCAGAAGGAATTTGGGCCCTAACTGAGTGCTTAACGCTAAGCATATGAGTCCCATTAACTTCTATGCTTTCACGTGTTTATTGCTAATTGGACCCTCAATTATTAAATCTTGCTACAGCTTCCAAGTGGATTCCATTTTTTATTACCTTCTACATTATTATTCTATAGGACATATAATATACTTCAGAAGGGTTGAACTTTATGTGTACAAGCTCCATACTGCTATACACAATTTTGGTAGACATCAGTTCATTCTTATGTGCTCTCATATTAAAGGTATTGATGTAAAAGGGACACCTCATTTTAGGCAACAATTCTGTACATAAAGTTTGTGTCATTTGGAGCTATGGAAGCAAAAATGACAGATAGGTGAATGTACAATTGCAGGAAAAGAAAGAGATAAACATCACTAGTCACTATCTTGTTCCACTTCACAGGTAATAAAGAAAATCATTCTAAGTGCTTTTATTTTTCTTAGCTCCTTTCCTTGTTTACACTTCTTGCAGTCTTTTCACTTGTAAGCCTTTATTCTCAACAATGCTGGGTTGAAATGTCAACATAATTATCTTTTTTCCACCAAAAGCTTTAACTTCTTTCTAAATTCTTCCTTGGAAAATACAAAAATAAAGGAAAAGAAATAATAAGAACCAATTTATGGTTCCCCGAAACTTTTCAGTAAAGGTTGTGTCTTATCTGCTTGCCTATTTCTTCTATAGCCATCTGAATAATTCCACATGGTTATACTTGCTAAGCAAGGTCACTGAGCTCAAATATTTCAGCCTTCTTCTTTAAATATAGAACTTTCTTCCTATTATTTTCTTTTACTTTACTAAAGAAAGACACCCTTAATATAGAACAGCAAAAGAACACATCAATATTCCCAGCTTAGTTAACTTTTCCTCAAGTTTCTCCTTAATTGTAAAGATAAAAAAACTCAGAACAGGATTGAATTTTTTTCTTCTTCTGAAGAAAGTCAAACTTTAGAAATTTTCCAGCACTTTTCTGTCTTGGGTGTTTGCATGAACAATGATACGTTCACATGCATGACAAAAAGGTCCTGATTCTTCTGCTGTATTCTTCTAGATGAATAACCTTACCTGACATAGCTCTTTTACTACTGGTTTCTGAATGAAGAAATGGAGTATATGTGAACTAAATATAGTCAGGAGAACCCTACCATCTTTTACATGTCATGATAATTGGATCTACAAATTTACCCTAAATTTCACCTGTAAAAAAAAATGAGTGTAAGTTCATAAGATGTTGAGTAACCTAGAACAACAATCTATAACAACAAATGTTGAATGGAAAAGGTGCAAAAAAAGAGACAGACTGAATTAGTTCAAACAAAGAGGCCTACTGATACAATTCAAAGACTGTGTTAAGATCATGCCTGGTAAACACGAACAGTGAGAACAATGAACCAAAACTGGAGTGACGGTGGACAAAATAATGAGGGGATGGGCTATTCGACCCACCTTTCGGTTTTTGGATCCTTAAAGAAAGAGACTTGGGGAAGCAAAATGGGCTACTTGAGTGAGTTCTACCATCATGGCTGCCACACCCACCATCTCCTGGAACCCCAGAGCTTCTTCGTCCTAATTCTGAGAGGTGTCCTGACCAGACCAGGCCACAGAGAGGGAACCAGGTAACATCGCCACTCCACCAGCACCAGCTGAATCCTGAACACCGCCTGGGATTTGAAACGGTCTCTCTCCCTCCATCCCATGTGTCCTATTCCTTCCCTACCTTATTTCTTCTCTTTCCTATCTCTCAATTTTCCTTCTGTCTAATCAGAATCTGGCTTAGCCAGCCAAAACTGCATATTTTGCAACACTGATATAAGCCTGTGACCGGAGCAGCAGCTAAACGCAATGCCTAAAACAGCCAAATTCTGGTACAAGTCTGCTGGGTTTCAGAGTGACTGATAAGACAATGTGCTGGGCCTGTGTTTCTCCAGCAGCGAGGTTGCAAATGAGAGTCAACTCCAGAGACAGAATTTGCATTTTCTATCTTTGCTATTCTTCTTCTCTCCCCTTTTGTCGGTGTTTGTCTTGTTTTCTAAGAAATGAAATTGGACTTCAACAGCAATAGCAACAGCTCCAGCCTAGCTCAGCTAACTACTTCCTTCTTCCCCAACACAGCAAGTTATTACCATCTTTAATACCATCTAGGGCAGTGCTTCTCAAAGCCGGTCTGCCATTTGTTCAGGGAAAGCCCCTGCCGGGCCGGGCCGGTTTGTTTACCTGCCCCGTCCGCAGGTTCGGCCGATCGTGGCTCCCACTGGCCACGGTTTGCCACTCCAGGCCAATGGGGGCTGCGGGAAGCGGCGCAGGCCGAGGGATATGCTGGCCGCCCTTCTCGCACCCCCCATTGGCCTGGAGCGGCGAACCGCGGCCAGTAGGAGCCGCGGTCGGCCGAACCTCTGGACGGGGCAGGTAAACAAACTGGCCCGGATCACCTGGGGCTTTCCCTGAACAAGCGGCAGACCGGCCTTGAGAAGCACTGATCTAGGAGACTATCAAACAAGGGTGATCATTCCTTCTAAAGACGCTCTCCAGCTAAAGGGAAAGGGAACAAGGGATGTTGTTAAAATGAAAGCCTTACTTAATACTTTACATTTCAAATGCCTTAAGTGTTTTTCCTCCTTTTCTGTATCTTTAATAAAAGATCAAATGGATTTTTAGTGGTGTTTGCCATGATGCTAAGTGGCCGGAGATCTTTGTATACCAGACGCAGAACCCTGTTTGACATTATTTAATTTTAGATAGTAACAAGGCCATGTGTGTCATGTGAACAGCTTGACTCTTTAGGTTCATATATTCCATCTAAATTAATACAACATTGTTCATTATTCTTCGAACAGTGGAATTTCAGCTTATGATGTAAAGCTGGGATTTACAAAGGAGCCTAAAGTTCAAAGCAGATGAAAGCCAATGGGATTTGGGCAACAAACTCCCTGAAGCTCCTCTGAAAATTCTAGCCAAAATCACCAGCTACCATCTAGCCTCTCTCAAAAAAAAAAAAAATTAATAAGAAAACCAAAGTGAAATAATACAGCACAAATGGAGCTTCCCAAGCAACTGGATGCTTGTGAATAGCCATCGGTGATGATTTGGAGGTTCAGCAGTGGTGCAGACAGAATTGTGAATGATTTTATGGAACTGTATAATTAAATTGCAGGGTCATTGAAAGCCTACATGCACGTGGTTCCACCATGAGTTAGCATGGTGGTGTCATGTCTCTGTCAGGCCAGAGACAATGGTGGGTGATCAGCACTCAAGAATTCAAAGTAAAACACCCGAACAATGGGTGAGCTTCATTTTTAGAAAAACAGTTTTAGATTAACCCCTCTGAAGGGAGGGGGAAAGGCAGGAGCAGTGGAAAGTTATCCACAAGACAAAACAAATGAAGACAGGTGGCTTTAAATAGCCAACGAAGGGGAGTGGGGAGGGGCAGACCAGACGAGGAAGCATGGGGCAGGACGGAGTACGGTTACAGAAAGTGGGAAGCAGCCCCATGAGGGAGAGACACCAGCTACCATGCAACAACCTTCATGCAGAAGGGATCCTTTGCCTGCCTGCCTGCCTTCCTGGCAGTTCCTCAAGGACTCACTCGGGAAGGGTAAGATAGAAAGTGAGGGACACTGGGATTTGTTTTGTATGATCTGCACTCTCCTGTGCTTTACCTGATTAAATATAAAAGAGGATAAAGGTATAGAAGCAGGTAAAGCATGTGTGGATTGCTTCACAACTACTGCGTACCCCTGAGAGAGTTACACTGTAACCAGAAGCGTCAGGCCTTTGGGCAGAGGTCCGGGAGAGGGGCATGTTTAAGTACCAGGGAGTCTGAAGGGTCAGCACTGCACGCAGAGGGGCTAGGCAGCTGATCAGCAGGTTCCAGCACTCAGAGGGATGTGCTAGATAGAAGATCCACACTCTGAGAGTATGCCTAGGGACCCCAAGTCTGAGGCAGCAGCTGGACTCCCCATTCAGGCACCAGGAGCTTGAAACACCCTGGGGATCCAGAGCACAGAGGATTGTATTCCCCTTACAACAGTTCTAGTGGATGGTCAGCAAGGGGCGCTCTCTAGGATCTGTGTCATCTTGCATATAAGCATACAGTGCTTGAATCTGCCTCATCACTAAAGCTGGTTGGGATACATTTTTTTGTTCCAGTGAAAAGTTTTGACAGAAATGAAACATTTTTGTCAAACCTTAACACACACACACACACACACACGCTTTCGGGTTTTCATTGAAAAACCCAAACCTGAAGAATGTCAGATTTTGAGTTTTCATTTTTTGCACAAAAACCTGAAAAATTTAGTTGAGAATTGACATTTTGAAGGAAAATTTCAAGCAACTCTTCTCATCACTTATCATTAAAGACAAGTAATAATGAATTACTAACCTCAGCTGCTTTTAGTTACATCTTGTAATAACTAGCAGGATTTCCAGCCTGCTTCATGATTCATTCATTGTATTATTAGAAAGAGATTTATTTCAAATTGCTCCTGAACAATGGTAAGGTGTGGAGGGTAGGGGAAGGCAGCAGCCCATGTGTCAAGCAAGGAGAAGGAGACCTTTTCATACACTCCTAAAAAATGAATATTAGGCTCCATTATTGTATAGGCCACTAGGCCAGGCAGCCATGGAGATAATTTATTGCTGAGCCCTAACTTGGTCTAAACCTGTGATAACCCTTTAAAGCATTGAACATACTCTAATTATAGTCATTCCATGAATAAAATTGAAGTAAATTGAAGCAAGGTTATATTTTCAAGGATATGGAGTACAAAGAGGTTGGTTCTTAAACCAAGAGGCTACAGCAGCACTTAGCATTTAGAGAAAAAAAAATCATCTTTCTAGGATGAACGAAAAACATTTTTTGGGTGGAGGGGAAGAGAAAGAAGTTTGGGATTACATCAAACCCGTGCAATTCTGTGCCTACTTGTATATACATATGCAAATGAGAATGGAGATATCTAGATACCCATTGCAGGTACAGATTCAGAAACTGTCAAGCAAATTGTATTGTCCAATCTCCAAACACTTATACAATCCTAAGGATTCTCAGGTCATTACAGGGCCCTGTGATGCCCTACATGTTCAGCGATACTCTTACTCCGAAAAAGCTGCTTTACATGTTTCAACTAGTGTCCAGAAATGGAAGGAGGAGAATAAAAGAAATACATTTCTGAATGTATTTGGGGATGGTCCAAGATTTTCCTCCATCCAGCAAAAATGAAAGACGTCCAAGTTTTGTTACAAATCCATGCCGATGAACCTCTTAGTCAGTTGCAACATAGGTCAACAGCTCTTCATCAACTCTTACTGAACTTCGAGGTAGGCTCGTAACCAAAAATAACCCATCATCCCACCAGGGAACATTATTCCACCACTCTGCTACTGACCTCAAGTCTTAAAATAGGCAATAGCAGAACCTTAAGAGTATTCCTTGGTTCCAGGGCCAATCAGAGAGGGGGCCAGGAGGGCCATTTGGCCTGGGCCTCAAGCTCAAAGGGGGCCTCAAATTTAGACACTTGTTAATTTTTTGGCATTTGATAAGTTTTGCAACTTGTTTCTATGCACGTCCCTATCGGACCATAAAAGCATTTGTTAAATAAAAAAATATTCAAATTATGTCTCACTCTTTTTTTGGTGCCTTATTTTGTTTTCACGTGTCATCATTTTTTATTTGTATCATGGCTAGGGGCCTCAAAAGCTGGAAGTGGCCCGGGTCTCCCTGGACCTGAGCGAGGACCTGCTTGGTTCCCAGCTGAAGCGAGTTGCTTGTGTAACCCATGGGTCAATGTAAGATGGTGGCCATCACACGTGTTCCCCAGAGGAAAGTGTCTGGTTTAAGGAGAACCAGACTTACCTTGCTGTCTACTGAATAAGTGAGATTGGAGTGAGCTAACTGGCTGCCGCCTCTTGAACAGCCAGGAAACCAGCAGCTCATAACAGGCCTGCCGAAGACATCAAGCGTGAGGTTGATAGAAAATCATCAGGCTTTCTCTCAAAGGATAGCTGAAGGCAAGGAAGGGAGTCCAGACCTGTTGAAAGAAAGTGGTGGTTAGAGTCAATGGGAGAAAAAGTTACCAGTTTGGCTCAAGGTTCATTTCTATGTTTGAGGCAAAATGAAAAATGTAGAGACCCTCCTGAAGTTGCAAGCCTGTGAAAACTGTCCCTGCCAGAAAAAGGTCAGTAAAACTCCTGCAAACCCAAACCACTGAGCTTTATACAACTCTCGTACCTACACTTACAGTGATCTATGCTTCCTATTTCTCTGCAGGATCCCCGGGCTCGTTTCCATTCATCTTCACTCCACCTAGAACCATTTTTAAAAGTAACATACACATTTTTTCCATTCCAGCTCTGGTCATTCAGTCTATAGCAGCAACACTGATTCACTTGTGTGTGTCAGTTAGGTCTTTTCCCTTAGAAACCTAAGTCGGTCTTTTCTAGCTTGTCAACAAGGGACAAAACCTTCTAGGCCACTAAGTCTTTTATTAAATCATGCTTCTGTGTCTTTTCACTGCTTTCTAAGGTACTTTCTTGCAACCTCTCCATCCTCTGCACTGGTGTTTTAATGATATCTTTAATCCTAAATCTCACAGCTAAACCAGACTGGTATCCGCTGCAGACAGTCATCCTGATATTACAACAAAATGCATTACACTGGAACAATATACACAAAAATTATAACGGAAACGGTTCCTACTTAATTGTACCAAGTTTTTTGCACTTGGTCAGTCAAGGGCAAGTAAAAAACTTGGCATATTCGGTTTCTGAATGAGAGAGTCTGATTCATTTATTAATCATTTCCCTCTACAATCAAGTATTAATTTAAAGAAACACACGCTTTATCTGCAATCTTTACAGCACTAGGTCAGCCAAAACACTCATGATTTTTTTATTTGTGACAACACAAAATAAAGAACAAGCCTAGCAACCGTTGGCCATATCATTGATTATTAGACCCAACACCTCATTGATTTCATAGGGATTTCTCCTTAATAAATTATGGCAAGATATGACCCATCATGATTTATTCATGCACACGAAGCCCAGGAAATAAGACTAATAAGCAAACTAAGTAGCCAAAAGGTGAGAGATCAAGTTCTGTAATGAATTAGACATTGGTTAAGAGAGAAAACAAGGAATGGGAATAACCGATTATTTTTTCACCATGGCAGGTTCTCACTTTAATAGCTGTGGATGATGGAAGTGTAAAAAGGATCGGCACAGGCACTGGCTTTATTTAATGTGGCTATTAATGAACTGGAAGAAGTGTATAGTGAGGTGGTGACATTGGTGCATGGCACAGAATTGTACAGGTTAGTGAAGTATACAGAGCAGAGGTTCTCAAACTTCATTGCACCGCAACCCCCTTTTGACAACAAAAATTACTACAGGACCCCTGGGGGGAGGGGGGGACCAAAGCCTGAGCCCCACCAGCCTGGGTCGGGGGGGGCAAAATCTGAGCCCTGTCGCCCTGGTGGGGAGGGCCAAAGCCAAAGCCTGAGCCCCATTGCCCCAGATATGGGGCTGGGGGTGGGCAAAGCCAAAGGGCTTCAGCCCCAGGAGGGGGGCCTGTCACCTGAGCTCCACCACCCAGAGCTGAAGCCATTGGGCTTTGGCCCCGGGCGGTGGGGGCCAGGCTTTGGTCCTGGGCCCCAGCAAGTCTAACACCAGCCCTGGTGACCCGACTTTGGGGTCCCGACCCACAGTTTGAGAACCCCTGATATAGAGTATTGTGAAGCACTTTAAATGGATCAAACCAAACTAGGCAACTGTGTCATAAGACCCCAGTTCAGGAAAGTAGTTTCTTGAATAAGGATGCTTTCCTGCACGGAGGCTGAAAGGAAATTAAATTCAATATATGCAAATATAAATTAAGGCACATAGAAAGGAACAATTTTAGCTACTCATATACACAGATAGTTTCTAAATTAACTGTAACCACTCATGAAAAAGAACAAGGCATCCTTGTAGGCAGACCAATTAAAACATTTACTCAATCTGCAGTGTCAGAGAAAAAAAGGATAGAAGACACATTAAATGGATAGAAAAGAATACTGAAAATGTAATGTCTTCATATATGTTGATGGTGCATCCTCACCAGTTTTGTTCACCATATTTCTAAAGAGATATAGCAGGAATAGAGAAGGTCAATAAAAGTAATTAGAAGCAGGGAAAGTCTTCACAGATGAGGAGAGATTAAAAAGATTAGAACTGTTTAATTTATTAAGGTGGCAAATAAAAGGTAGTGCTATATAGGCATATAAAATAATATAAAGAAGGTATAAAGAAGACCAGGTAGACACTGCTATTTGCCCTTTCTCGTAATATGAGGACATGTCCAATGAAATTAAAAGAAAACAAATTTAAAACTAAGGAAATGAATTTTTTAACACAACAGCTATTTATCCTGTTGTAAGATAATACTGAGACAAAGATTAGTAGGATTCAAAAAAAGAGGATCAGGCCTTTATATGGATAATAAGTACATCATCCACAGTTAAATTAACTAGGATAAAATTGTATAACCAATAATCAACCCTCATGCTTCAGGACATGAGCTAACTGATAAGGGCTCATTCATGAGTCAGCCTATGTGGGGTAATGGGATGTAAAGGTGCCTCCTTGTACCTCTACAAAGGTCAAAATACAGAGGAGAAGATAAGCAGATGAGTAGGAGGTGGGTGGGCAGAAAGGAGGCATGGATGGAGCCTTAACTCACTCACTGCTGCCATGGTGGGAAATCAATTGCAAACATGGTTCAGCTTACTTCTTCCACAGAACAAAGGGGAAGCAGGGATCAAATTGTCCCTTACTCAGGGCACACTGCAATGTGCCAACCTAGCCCCAAGGACTAGAATCCGCAAGATGCCGCTGAGCATTCCTGTCACTGAACACCCTCGCTCCCACTGACTTCGGTGTTGAGGGAATTCAGCCACTTGCAGAATAGAGCCCTAGCTGCTCAAGGTTAGGAAGAAATTTCCCTCAAAAACACATTATTGCAAAATGTTCTATTACTAGTAAAGCATCTAGGAACTGAGTAGTGTCCCTTAAATAGTTTGTGAGCCCGCTAACAGTGCTCACTGTGTTCCATGTTTTAGAAAACAGCCAGAGCAGCCATGTGTCTGTGTAGTGAGACCTGTGAATATTTAGTAAAAAAATAATTTAGACTCTACTGCACCGGTGTGATTTGTTTATATTGCTACTATTGTGTACATAGGTGCTGGAAGTAGAGGTGCTGCTGCACCCCCGCCTTGAAGTGGTTTCCATTATCTACAGGTTTACAGTTTGGTTAAATGACTCTGAGCTCCCCCATTATAAAAATTGGTCCAGCACTGTGTAAAGGACAAAGACACAACATGGTGCTTAGACAGTGGCGTAGCCAGGTTCTAACATCAGGGGGAGCGAACACATAAAAAAAGGCGCCACCCGCCGCCATATCAAATTACTAGTTACATACTTTTAAATTCGTTATACATATTTATTTTGTACTTAAAATAAAACCACAAGAATGATATTGTTTTATAAGTACGTGTGTTATTTTGCATTTAAAATATAAAAAAAGGTTTACGGTATTGTATATAAAATCAAAACATAATAAAAACCCATGTTATTTACTTATTTTATATTTCAAAGATAAGATCAAAACAATATGATAATCTATGAAGCAACTATAACAGCCTCTTTCGTCTAAGCTTCATTCTAGCAAAGTTATCGATTACTTTATTATAATCTACTTCAGTAGCCAATTGTCTTTCAATGGAGAGCAAAGCTAACCCAGACAATCTATCTTCACCCATTGTAGAGCACAGGTAGGACTTTATAAGTTTAAGTCGGCTAAAGGATCGTTCCGCAACTGCGCTACTTATTGGTTTGCTTTCTGAAAGGCAAATTCTGCATGAAAAAAGCAAATCCTACTGATGTGTCATTGAATGAAGGAGAAGCCCGGAGCACTAGCTCTGCACTTGGGCACACCTGGAGTGTCAGTGATCAGGCTTGCTGGCCTGGCCCCCAGTCCCCATGCTCAGCTCACGCTGCCTCGCACTCCTCAGGCTGGGGTCACCACCCAGACGGAGGCCAAGGCAGGGGCAGCGCAGCATCTCGCTGTGAGGGGGCCATTGCTCGCATGCACCTGGTGGGACAGCCCCTCTCATCTCTCCTGAGGGGGATGCTCTGCAATCTGTGGCCCCTGGAAGCAGACAGCACACAGGAACAAGGGGGGGGGGCACAGTCCCCCGCATGAGAGAGACAATCGGACAGAGGTGGGCAGGGTCTGTTGGGGGTTCGCATGGGGGAGAGGGGGTGGGGGGCTGCACTGGGAGACTCTCCAGTGCAGCACCTAGCCACGCTGGCTCTGTGCATCATGAGGCCACTCGGGAAAAGGAGGCAGCAAGAGAGAGAGGCCGAGGAGGAGGTGCCCTTCCCCTCCCAGCTGGGTCTGTGAGTCCCTGATCTCACAGAGTCTCAGCGCTGCAGGCACCCAGTCCCCAGGTACTGGGCTGCAGTGCAAGCTAGAGGGGCTGATACAGAGAAGTCAGGACCAGTCAGAGCACTTCCTGTGTCATCATGAAAACTCACTCCAGGAAAGCTGGGTGAGGTAATATGGGGAGGGGGGTAATATATATCAAGGTGGGTGAGGTAAAATATTTTTTATTGGACCAGCTTCTGTTGGTGAGAGAGACAAGCTTTTGAGCTTTCACAGAACTCTTCTTTAGGAAGAAGAAAGATCTCTGTGAAAGCTCCAAAGCTTGTCTCTCTCTCTCTCTCACCAACAAAAGTTGCTCCAATAAAAGATATTACCTCACCCACTTGTGGCTCTAATTTCCTGGGAACAACAGGGCTACACCAACACAGCATACAAAAATGCAAGATTCACATGAACAGCACAGAGTGACCACCATCACACCAGGACACTATTTTCACGATTCCTCTTAGCATAATGTCATCATCACACCAAGGAAGTTGCACCAGCACAATGAGATAAATATAGCCACATGAGCATGCTAAAAATTCACAGTACAAGCACACTGGGATCCACACAGCAGGATAGTAGTGTCAGTTTAGCTCTCAGTCTGAGTCCATCCTCACTAAACTGAGTCCAAAGTTTCAGCTAAACACAAGGACACCTGCAAATAGCTGTACTAACAGCAGGATCTACACTGGCACAATAGGAGGAGCTGCATGTCAGGGCACTAATTCCCAATCCCAGTGCAAGGCAATATGGGATCCAGGCACCAGGTCTTTAGAACCAGAATTTGTACTCACAGGAGAGTGGGATGAAATTAGAGAAGTTACAGAAGGCAACTCCCAAGAAACAAGGCACTTGACCAAATGGCTGGGTGGATGTTAAACAACCATCACCAGCCATTGTGTGCAGCAAGTGAATGACAATTAGTAATTTAATGACCACCATCACCAGAAAATTACTCAACCCTGGGACTCAGCAATGCCCCCCCTCCTCCTCCCAACATGATCACAAGCCCTTCCCTTAGGAGACAATTCAGGTTCCCCCTGGTAGGAGAGGGAAAATCAGGCTACCTCTCCCTGCCCCCCAACATGGTGCCTGGACTTGTGTTTGCCAGAGCACAAGGACTAAACACATATAATGTTTTCACCCCTCAGCTCACAGAGAGCACAGCAGATAGTTCCAGCCTTCCCTTGGAACACAATTCCATCCACACCCCCAAGGCAGAGATTGTACTGCTATGAAGATTTCCCCTGATAGTCTCAGTTTTCCTTTCCTACCCCACCCCCCACCCTTATCCCTTCCCCACTGCCTCTTCCCTTCCACCCCTCACCCCCTAAGAGGCAGTCACCCAGATGCCAGGGAAGGAGAACCAAGCGCACTACAGGGCCACTGTCTCTGAGAGGCAGGCGTCTCTGCCTGGGCAGGGAGGGCAAGCAGGGACACCACACCCCACAAGAGACCAGGAGATGCGCCTCCCCCCCACCCCCCATGCCTGTCCTGGTCCAGCTGCCCGGCAGGGGCTGGTACTCTCAATCTCTCTGTGCTGTGGGGGTGCAGGGGATGTTTTTGGAGATGCCTCTGGCTGAGCCCCCTGCCCCCCACCATGCAGACAGCCATCCCACCAGCAGCCAGGTGCTGGCTCTCACAGCCACCTGGGGCTGGGGGGTTTCCAGTCCCCCCGCCACCCTCACCACAAGAAAGACCCCCTTTGAAATACACTTACCAGTTGCTGCTACTGGCTGCCTTTAGTTGGGTGAGAGGTTAGGAGCTGCTGCTGCAGAGCCAGAGAAAGCACACCTGCCACAGTGCCACAAGAAGCAGGTGGGAGAAGGAGGCGGGGTCTCTCAGCTCAGCCCCTTGCTCCAGGAGCAGTTCCCCTCACTGATTGGCTGGTGGTCAAAAACCAGCTAAACAGAGAGCACTTGCACTCCCCTAGCTAGCTACCCTACTGCCCCCGCCCCGGCCGAACAGCTGATGGCTGGTGGGCCCCCAAGGGCCCCATAAACAGTTGACTGGTGGGTGCCCCTGCCCCCTATAGGGGCATGCCCCGACCGACCCCCTTCTTCCCCAATGCCCCAGCCTCTCCTCCTCCCCAGGAGCCCAGCTTGCTGGAGCTCAGTTCTTTCCCCCTCCCATCCCTGCATTGCTGATTAGCAGTCTGTCTCCCTCCTGCTGGGAGACACAGCTGATGGGCGTGGCAGTGAGTGGTGGCGGGGTATGCAGCAGCACGCTGGGGGAAGCTGGGCAGGCCAAGCTTCAGAGCTGAGCGTGGGCCCCGCCGCTGGCGCCATGGTAACCCCGACTGACTGAGGCGCGGCTTTTGGAAACTGTGCTGAGGGGAAGCAGCTGCTTCCCCTGCACACCTCTAGCTACGCTACTGTGCTTAGACCTTCCTTTGAGGTCTCTCTATACTGTCCATCTCAGAGATAGGATAGACTCGCTGGTGTGATCCAGTTTGGCACTTCCTTTGTTCCTATTAAACACACAAAACATGATGACGCTCTGAAATAATTTCCCCCTCATTCCAAGCATTCATTAACATGCTAGACAGGGGTTGTGGTTTTTCTCCTCTTCCTCTCTCTATTTTTTTCTGTGGTTCACATTATCATTGTGAAATATATGTTACAATGCAGTGCTAGTTAACTCAGTTTGCAGTTAGCCCGTTAGAAATTTCCCATGAAATCATTGTGTGTAGTGACATCCAGTAGCGGGTCAGCGTGCACTTTGCTGCTCGTTGAAGCAGCAAAGGGCATTCCCCTCATCTCTATGACAAATCCCATGCTATACTATCAGGATTCCTTTTGCAGAAGACACACTAGCCAGCATCCCTGCTTATTCTCACTGGACTGGCTGCCTTAGCCAGAGATAGGTTTTAGGCCTAAACCACAGTCCAATGCCTCAGAGGATTTCTGTGATTAGAACTCACGACCTCCTGCTTCCCAAGTCATACATTTCTTTCTAACATGGATTTCACCAGAATCAAAGTTTCTAGCTATAGATTCCCTTTGCAGCAAATCTGAGCTACTGTTTCTGTGTGACCTATATCTTGATACGTTCTGTAAGGGACAAAATAAATGAACACCTGAACTCCATCTCATCCAATGAAATTGGAATGGAATTGCAACTTGTAAGGTTTTTATCCTAGAAGGTTGTCATTCCCTGCATAAATTCTGTGTAATACACAGACACATGTGCTGCTAATTCTCTTATTTGAAGAAATCTCCTTAAATGGATAAATCCAAACATGCTGAAGGGCAGGTGGCTCTGTTGCTGTAGATGTCATTATGAAATGGATATTATGAGGCTAGCTTCAGCAATGACCCAGTGGGAAATGAATTAGGGATGACACAGATTGTTGTGGGTATGTTTTAAAATGAAAATTACACATAAACCAGGTGAAATCTCTATGCAAATTTAGACTATTTTGCAGATCTTAAATTGAGACATTTCAAACCTATTTAAAACAGACTCAAAATGCAGCATTATTCTTTCTATTCGTTTTCATACAGTGCCACATACATCCATGGTTTATAGCATATTATTATGGCTAACAGGACACAACTGCACTGCATATTATCATTACTAGAGAAACCACATTTTTCAGGAAAGTTGCTTAGAGACATGAATTTCAAACAAACCAAATACACTGGGACAGCGGCAATTCTTTTTTGCTGGTTTGGTTTTTTGCTGTTTACTAATGTCATACTTTGTTATCAAGAAGCCTTTTCTGGTTGCTTACTTCTGAGCAGCTCATCCTAAGAATATACGACATTTCAAATAATACCATTTTCCCTTGCATTACTACATCAGTGTGCAACAGAAAAGTGACACACAGAGCTTTGTAAGGTTATTAAATCATAGTGCTTTCATTACAGCTGCCACAGACATGCAAACAATCATAACTTACTTTTCTGTTTTCTTATTTACCCTTCACTTCTCCCCTGCTTTTTTCTCCAGTCTGTCTCCTCTTTCAAACCTATATCATTGTGAAAAATTAAATATAAAAAGAACACAATAAATCCATCATACATCCATCCCAAACAGATTTCTGAACCCTGGGTGAAATCCTGATCCCACTGTAGCTAACTCCCATTGACTTCAGGAGGGACAGGATTACACACACACCTTCTGTCTGATGCTCCAGAAATACATTCAAAGTAAAAAATATACTGCAGGGCTTCCCAGTAATACTCTCATCATTAGATACTATGGTAAGAGTCTCATCTCAGTTATGTTGGTTTAAAACTGGAGTAATTTTATCCAAGTACATCAGAATCTAGCCCAACTGTGGTAGAAAAATATGATCGTATACATAGACATAATTAACAAACATCTTAAGCACTGTGTCAATGTGTGATAATGACAGACAGAAAAGAATATGGGATACTAAGTGCGGGAGGGACCTGGGGTCATGATTCCTGTATTCTGAGGGACCCAGAAAACCAGAAACACAAACTAGATTTTAAATAAAGGTCATCTCTTAGAGACAGATTATAGTCATCACTTACACAGATTAAGGTAAGGTATGTGGATAGACAGGTGTTTGTCCAACCTGTTCTTAAAAACCTTGAATGATGAGGATTCCACAATCTCCCACAGTAACTTATTCTAGCACTTAATTAAACATACAATTAGAAAGTTTTTCCTAATATATAGCCTAAATCTCCCTGGCTGCACATTAAGCCCATTAATTCTTGTCCTACCTTCAGTGAACAACTGTTCACAGTCACACAAAGTCTTTATAACAGCCTTTAACATATCTAAAGACTTCGCAGGTCCTCCCCTCAGTTTTCTTTTCTCAAGACTAAACACATGCAGTTCTTTTAACTTTTCCTCATAGGTCAGGTTTTCTAAACTTATTTTTGTTGCCACTCTCTGGACTTTCTCCAGGTTGTCCACATATTTCTTAAAGCGTGGAGGTGGACAGTACTTCAGCTGAGGCCTCATTAGTGCAGAGTAGGGTGGAGCAATTACCTCCCGTATCTTATATACGACACTCCTGTTCATACACCCCAAAATGATATTTACCATTTTCATAAAAGCATTACATTGTTGGCTCATATTCAATTTGTGATCCACTATAACCCGCAGATGTGTTTCCTCAGTACTGCTGCCTAGTTAATTATTTCCCATTTTGTAGTTTTGAATTTGATTTTTCCTTCCTAAGAATGGTACTTTGCACTTCTCTTTATTGAATTTCATCTTGTTGATTTCAGAACACTTCTCCAATTTACCAAGGTCATTTTGAATTCTAATCCTGTCCCCTGAAGTGCTTGCCACCCCTCTCAGCTTGGTATCATCAGCAAATTTTATAAGCATACTCTTTATCCATTATCCAAGTCACTAATAAAAATATTGAATAGTACTGAAGCCAGGACAGATCCCTGCAGGACCCTACTAGATACATCCTCCCAGTTTGACAGCGAATCATTGTCAACTACTCTTTGAGTACAGTTTTTCAACCCTTTGCATACCCACCATATAGTAATTTCATTTAGTTTACTTATGAGAATGTCATGTGGGACTGTGTTAAAAGCTTTACTAAAAAATCAAGATATATCATGTCTACTGCTTCCCGTCATCCACTAGGCCAGTAACCCTGTCAGAGAAGGAGGTTAGTTGTCTTGGTATGATTTACTCTTGATAAAACCATCTTGGCTCTTACTTAGCACCCTATTAACTTCTAGATGCTTACAAATTGATTGTTTAATAATTTGTTCAGTGCAACAACTATTAAGTAAAGACAGGAAGGCACGGTTTTGAATATATAGATATAGATATAGATATAGATATAGATATATATATATATAGAGAGAGAGAGAGAGAGAGAGAGAGTTGATAGCCATCAGATGAAACTAAACTTTGGTGTCTGTTCTTATATGAAATTAATTGATAATTTTAGCTCAGTTTCTGGTGGTCAATTATCTCATTATCAAAACGATGCAAAACGAATATTAATTGGTCCTATTATTTGTGGTCTCAATAGACACACCAAGAATTGAATTGTCACAGAATATAAATTACTATCTCGTGCCAAGAAAGACCTTTTAGGTTAGAGTTGAGACAGGTCAGTGTGGGAATAGGCAGTGAAGATTATACTGTCATTGGCCTTCCTGAGTCTGAGCTTTACATAAATAGTGCCTTTAATCTTCAGAAATGTCAGTCTAACACATCTCAAGAACTAAACTTACTTAAGAAAGGATAAAGTAAAATATGCATTCAACTGTTAGGACACAACTTGCACACTTGTGGGTGAAAGAAAGTAAATCTTCTCTTGTCCTAACCCTTCCCATCAGTAGGATCGTTTGGGCTACAAGGATAATTCTCAGTAGTTATGTGAAGGTCAAAAAGAACCATTTCTATATTCTGTTCTTCAACCTCCTTCTTTGGCTCTTTTGAATGAGGCATGGAAGAAAGCAAATGAGATGGCTTAAGATCCACTGTAACATATTTTAACATATTTCTATGCAAGGGGATGAATAGACGGCCAGTTAGTTAATCTTCAGAGGAGCTCACACAAAGAAAGAGCAATAGATGATTAGCAAAGCAGAGACCATTCTTTTATAGCGGGCATCAGTCTTTATAAGAACAGTGATGAATCCACACTTTTATGTGATTTATGGAAAATCATTCAATGCTCTCTATTGGACCTAGAGTTCATAATGCAGGATTAAAAGACCTTTTAAAATAGGAGGAACCATCTGGGGACCTTTCTTGGAAAAATGATCACCTAATCAGTGACACCAAATCACAGAAATAAGAGATAGAAAGGACCATCCACTCCATTCCCGGTCAATGAAGGATTACTCTCTACACAACACTTGCTATTGCTTTCCCCCGCCACCCCCCATCTAATTTTAAAAATGTTCCCTGTTAAATTGACTTAGGTCATTTTCACCATCTGTAAATTGATTTTAATCTAGGAAAATAGGAAGGATGTTCTTGCAGATAAGGAATTAGGCTGGGAGGGACTCAGGAGTTCTGGATTCAGGAGATTCAACTCCCACGTCATGTGATCTTGTGCAGAACACTGGGATTGAGATTTTTAAAGATAACTAGGAGATTTAGTAACACAACTTCTATTCATTTCAATGCTAGCCCTTGGCTAATTCCTCTAGTCAGCTTTGAAAGCCTCCTTACCCTTAACTTGACTGTGCCTCACTTCCCCATCTGTAAAATGGAGATAGTAATGCATCCTGTCTCCTAAATTCCCCTTAAGATGTACAGCCGCACAGCAGCCTATTAAGCACCGTGCAGGCGCTCAGGGCTGCGGAGGGCAGAGATGCCTCTTCCCACCAGCCCCAGCCCGGACCTGCCGTGGCCAGAGGAGAGGCGCCTCTACCCGCTGGCCCCAGCCCAGCCCCGGCCCACACCTTCCACAGCCGGGGGAGAGGCACCTCTCCCACAGGTGCAGCCCCTGAGTTGCGCGGCAGAGAGAGGCGCCTTTCCCTTCTAGCCCAGGTGTTGCTTCAGGGAGAGGGCTAGGGGGAGTCCTCTCTCCCTGCCATAGCCCTGGGGCAGCCTCCACTCCAAACCCTTCATCCTCAGCCCCACCACAGAGGCCACAGCTGGAGCCCTCACACTCCCACACTCTGAACCCCTTGTCGTCCCCCCCCGCCACATGAATTTTGTCACACATCACCTCCATATTGGTGCACATAATAAAATTCATTCTGCACATGCATAGGAAAAAATTAGAAGGAACACTGCCTGTCTCCCGCTCTTTCCTGGCTTGACTATTAAAATGGTCAGCTCTTAAGTACAAGGACACACTCTTACTCTGTGTTGTAATATTGTCATAGTCACTATAATAATTATCTGGTCCCAAATTTTCCTTCCCTATCCAACAAAAGTTTCTGTGACACAATTCAGCTAGTTGACTATATCCAACAGAAAAAGAATCTCAGATGTTTCCAGTAGCAGACACCAACATTTCCTAAGTAACTAGTTCTTAAGGTGAGAAGGGGCATGGAGGAATGGCCAAAGCCTCAGAAGCATTTACAGAGCGTTATGCACATTTCACTGAAGCAAAGATGAATTGATCTATTCCACTCTGACTCAAATTTCATTGTTAAGGAATTATATTTTTCCCAACAAATAAATTTTCATTAAATGTTATTTCAAAGTCACATATGAATTCATTATGCATTCTTGCCCAAGAGGAACGTGCTGTATAACTGTAATGATAATTTCAGCAGTCAGGATAGTTTTAGTTTTATTTTATACAAAAACTGACACAGATGACTCCCTCCGTAAGCACTGTTCATATTGTTGTGTAAATTTGAAAATTACAAACTACACCTCAGGGTGTTAGGCAGCCTACTCCCTTATCTGTGCTGAAAAAACCTATTTTGTAAAAGTACAGAAATATATCTCACAGCCATTTAATGCTGTTGGTCCCTAAACAATAGTGATTGATTTTGTTTGGTCTGGCAAACACAAATTATCCCATAATCATTTTAGCCTGCCAGCCATGCTTATATTGACTTGTTTGTGTTAAGAAGAAAATGCAGTGATTGTAATGAAAAAGGGAAAGGGCTAGAGGCAAATAAAAGATTTTTTCTGTGCTGAGAAAAATGCATCTACTTTAATTGTCAATACAGAATAGGTATGGTCTGCTGCAAAAGTAAAATGAATTTAAAAATAAAAGGGCACTTTTATTTCCATCTAAATTTGCCCTCCAACTACCCATGACGTAATTTTAGACTCATTTTTTCTACAGTATGGCTATGACAAGAGAACATAGAATAGAGAATGTAAACAGTATTTGTCACTGGTTTTAAAATTAGAGATGGGACAAATCTGGAAACCTGAATATAAACCTTTTTTTAGTTTTGGAGGGGATTTAAGCTGAATCATTGGATATGAATTGGTTGGATCCACAATCACAAGGGCCAGTTTTGTGATAGCAGTTTGCATGTGGCCTATATCTCCTCAGAAACCCTACTATGGTGTTGTCAAACCTGAATCTTTGTAAGCCTTTGCAGCCTTTCCATTGGAATGTATTGTCTTCCTCTATCACCACCTCCTGGCCAAACATCCTGGCCTCCAGCCAAGCACAACTAGAGCTTAATTCTTCTGTCTCATCCCCTACCTGGGTCTTATTCACTCCTCACTACAGTGGTGTTGGTGGCTATGTAGTGGGTGCTAAACTTTTGATTTGTCCTCTATTTTGCACTGTGTCTGTTCATCCAAAAATATCTGATGAATATTAGCTGTGCTACCTCTATGGGCATAAGGAGGGGTAAGAAATGTGCATGTTGGTCCCTGGTGGGTAGGAAGAGGAGAGAATATCTCTGGTCAATCACCAGGGACTTAGAGAGAAGAAAAATCTGTTGGCACAGACTGTGGAAAGCCCCAGTCACCCAGTTGCTCTCCCACATATCATCCCCATCTCTCTCCTCTACCACTGCAAGGCAACAAACAATTGGGGGTAGATTCCAGGAGATAATGTAGCAGAAGAGGAGGAGGAAGAGGACAAGAATGAATGAATGTGGAAATTGTTGTTTCCGCAGGGGACCGGGGAGGGGAGTGGGCAGAGAGAAAGACTGATGTTTGTAAGTGGGTAGAAACAGGAGGGAAAAATTGAAGGAATCGTTTAGAAGAGAGAACAAAGAAGAAATTGAGGCTTGGTGAAGAGACTGGAAATGTGGGAAGGTGAGAGATGAAAAGACGAAGAGGGGAAAGAAAAGGAAAGAAACATTAAAGATCATGGCTGATAATAAGGAGAGAAAACACAGACAATGAAAAAGGAAGGGGAAGGAGTGGGGTAGAGGCAAGAGGAGCAGAGCACAATCCCCATTGTTACTCCTCATAGAAAAGTCAGATTGAGGGAAAACAATGACAAATCCCCAAAATATGCAGTGGAAGGAAAGAAAAATGGAGTGTGGGGAATGGAGAAAGACCAGTGAAGGAAAACAAAATAAAAGAGCCATGTGGTTATTTTTATATTATTTGAGAGAGAGATCAGTGTCAGAAATGTTACATTAAATTAATTGAACGAGATAGAATGGTTGCAAAGGAGTGAGTTGGTGGTACCGTTTGAGGTTTATCTATGACTGGAAAATGGCTTGGCTTGGCCTTGAGAGCCATATATCAGCTCAAGGTCACCCAGAAATTCACAGCCCTTGAAATACATGAGCTCAGTTCCAGGCTTATGACAAACACCCCAAAACAGGTGAGTTGGGCATAGATTTGGGTTTCACAGCATTGATCTAGTCAGAATGCAGCCTGGATGGAGTCTGAGGTTGCTTTAAAATGTCAGCTTATCAAAGAGCTAACCCTCCATATACATATGGTCACCCATATGTCACTTCCCAAAGATACTAGAGGAAATAGACCTACATCAAATTTCAGTCACGTGACTTGTTTAAAATTGTACGTTCCAATGCAAAGCCACATATGTGCCAGGACATAGGGCAGGGGTAGTGAGACAATTATTTTTTGTCAAGGTCCAAATTGCTTGGTCAAGGTATAGTCAAGGTCCAGACTGCAGAGAAAATAAATTAAAAGACCCAATCATGATAACAAGTAAATAAAAAGATTTTGGGGCCCATTCAAAAGTGTATTGTGGTCCGGATTTGGCCTGCAGTCTATAGACTACCCCAACATAGATCACCTGCTGCCAGAGATTCCATAAGTAGGAAGGAAACAAACCTACCTTTAACCTTGACACAAGACTGTTTGCTGAAGTCAACAGGGTATAAACTTTACAGGGATCTGGGGCAGTTTCACAATCAAAAGAGACTAATTTCTTGGTTAAAAGTTTTGTTTTAATTTGGGTCATAACCTTTAAAAAAAAAACACTTATTTATTTCACCCATTTTCCTTTGAATTCTGCACTGCGACTACATATGTCCCTTCTTACAATATGAAAGCTTGATCCTGCAAATACTTAATGCTGGGCAAAATTCATGCTATGTCAATTAGACCGACTAATATAATAGAAATAGAATTACAATGTGATAACAGCTAATAGCAATGAGAACAGTAAGTTAAAGGTGAGAAGAGATGTCATTTTTCAGCTGACATTTGCAGTGAGGCAGAGAGAGTCAATAAGTCAGAAATATGTTGTACTGAAGGTCAGATGGTATAGAGGGGGAGGCACTCCCTCATACTAACAGTTACCAGATCATAGGAGGGACAAAAGTGTTCAGTTCTAGTTGAGTGAAGGAATTAGAGGTTAAGTCTGTGATGAAAATCAGTAGAGGGTTATTAAAACAAGAGGACCTGATTCTCTTCTCCCTTATACTGGTATAAATCTACTGACTGCAGGGGACTTAAGAACACAAGAAAGGCCACACTGAGTCAGACCAAAGGTCCATCTAGTCCAGTATCCTGTCTTCCGACAGTGGCCAATGCCAGGTGCCACGAAGAGAATGAACAGAACAGATAATCATCAAGTTATCCATCCCCTGTCGCCCATTCCCAGCTTCTGGCAAACAGGCTAGGGATACCATCCTTGCCCATCCTGGCTAATAGTCATTGATGGACCTATCCTCCATGAACTTCTCTAGTTTTTTTGAACCCTGTTAGTGTCTTGGCCTTCACAACATCCTCTGGCAAAGAGTTCCACAGGTTGACTGTGTGCTGTGGGGAAAAAAATACTGCTTTTGTTTGTTTTAAATCTGCTGCCTATTAATTTCATTTGGTGACCCCCTAGTTCTTGTGTTATGAGGAGTAAATAACACTGACATTGCACTCCATAATGTTTTATGGAAATATGCTTATGAGTGTGAATATGATGTAACTGGAATATGCTTTATGCAAAAGGTCTCTTGTAAGGCATCATTACGAAGCTTATGAGAACACCCCTGCTTTCCACCTAAGATGTCTGCTGGAATTAACAAGGACTGTACCAGGGGAAAGGATTGGGCCCAGACTAGGAAGGAGTCTAATCTGGGAAAGAAGCTTATTGGAACATCTCTGAGGGTGAGATTTTACCTGTAAACAGTTTCTTAATGTATTAGGCTTAGTCTTGCATATTTTTGCTTTATTTTGCTTGGTTACTTACTTTGTTCTGTCTGTTATTACTTGAAACCACTTAAAATCCTAATTTTTATTCTTAATAAAATCACTTTTGTTCATTATTGAACCCAGAATAAGTGATTAATACCTGGGGGAGCAAACAACTGTGCATCTCTCTCTATCAGTGATATAGAGGGTGAACAATTTATGGGTTTACCCTGTATAAGCTTTATATAGAGTAAAACTAATTTATTTGGGGGTTTGGATCCCATTGGGAGCTGGGTGCTGGAAATAAGTAACCTGCTGAGCAGTTTTAGGTTAAAGTCTGCAGCCAGACCTGTGTTGCAGCAGGCTTGCATTTCTGGCTCAACAAGGCAGGGTTCTGGAGTCCCAAGCTGGCAGGGAAATTGGGCTCAGAGGTAATTCCAACACGTCAGGGGACAGTCCCAAGGGGATCTCTGTGACTGAACCTGTCACAAACACTTCCTTATTTACTTTCTCCACACCAGTCATGATTGTATAAACCTCTATCATATTCCCCCCCCCCCCCGTCATCTCTTTTCCAAGCTGAAAAGTCCCAGTCCTATTAATCTCTCCTCATAGGGCAGCTGTTCCATTCCCCTAATAATTTTTGCTGCCATTTTCTGAACCTTTTCCAATTCCAATATATCTTTTTTGAGACGGGGTGACCACATCTGCATGCAGTATTCAAGATGTAGGTGTACCATGGGTTTGTATAAAGGCAATATGATATTTTCTGTCTTATTATGTATCCCTTTCTTAATGATTCTCAACATTGTTTGCATTTTTGACTGCTGCTGCAGACTGAGTGGATGTTTTCAGAGAACTATCCACAATAACTCCAAGATCTCTTTCTTGAGTGGTAACAGCTGATTTAAACCCCATCATTTTATATGTATAGTTGGGATTGTTTTCCAATGTGCATTACTTTGCATTTATCAACATTGAATTTCATCTGCCATTTTGTTGCCCCGTTACCCAGTTTTGTAGCTCTTCGCGGTCTGCCTGGGACTTAACTATCTTGAGCAATTTTGTATCAGCTGCAAATTTTGCCACCTTACTGTGTACCCCTTTTTCCAGATCATTTATCAATATATTGAATAGGACTCAGCCCAGTACAGACTTCTGGGGAACACCACTATTTACCTCTCTCCATTCTGAAAACTGACCATTTATTCCTACCCTTTGTTTCCTATTTTTAAACCAGTTACCAATCCATGAGAGGACCTTCCCTCTTATCCCATGACAGCTTACTTTGCTTAAGAGCCTTTGGTGAGGGACCTTGTCAAAGGCTTTCTGAAAAATCTAAGTACACTATATCCATTGGATGCCCCTTGTCCACATTCTTGTTGATCCCTCAAAGAATTCTAGTAGATTGGTGAGACATGATTTCCCTTTACAAAAAACCATGCTGATTTTGCCCCAACAAATTATGTTCATCTATGTGTCTGACAATTTTGTTCTTCACTAGAGTTTCAACCAGTTTGCCCGGTACTGAAGTCAGGCTTACCAGCCTGTAATTGCCAGGATCACCTCTGGAGCCCTTTTTAAAAATTGGCATATTAGCTATCCTCCCGTCATTTGGTACAGAAGCTGATTTAAATGATAGATTACAAACTAAGGTTAGTAGTTCTTCAATTTCACATTTGAGTTCCTTCAGAACTCTTGGGTGAATACCATCTGGTCCTGGTAACTTGTTACTGTTTAGTTTATCGATTTTTTCCAAAACTTCCTCTGACACCTCAATCTGGGACAGTTCCTCAGATTTGTCACCTACAAAGAATGGCTCAGGTTTAGGAATCTCCCTCACATCCTCAGCTGTGAAGACAAATGCAAAGAATTAATTTAGTTTCTCTGCAATGGCCTTATCATCCTTGAGTGCTCCTTTAGCATCTCGATGGTCCAGTGGCCCCACTGGTTGTTTAGCAGGCTTCCTGCTTTTGATGTACTTTAAAAAAAATTGCTATTACTTTTTGAGTCTTTGGCTAGCTGTTCTTTGAATTCTTTTTTGGCCTTCCTAATTATATTTTTATACTTCATTTGCCACAGTTTATGCTCCTTTTTATTTTCCTCACTAGGATTTAACTTCCACTTTTTAAAGGATGCCTTTTTGTCTCTCACTGCTTCTTTTACTTTGTTGTTTAGGGGGCGGTGGCACTTTTTTGGTTCTATTACTATGTTTTTTAATTTGGGGGACATATTTAAGTTGAGCCTCTATTATGGTGTCTTTAAAAAGTTTCCATGCATCTTGCAGGGATTTCACTTTTTGTGCTGTACCTTTCAATTTCTGTTTAATTTCCTCATTTTTGTGCAGTCCCCCTTTCTGAAATTAAATGCTACAGGGTTGGGCTGCTGTGGTGTTTTCCCTGCCACACGGATGTTAAATTTAATTATATTATGGTCACCATTACCAAGCAGTTCAGCTATATTCACCTCTTGGACCAGATCCTGTGCTCCACTTAGGACTAAATAAAGAGTTACCTCTCCTCTTGTGGGTTCCAGGACTAGCTGCTCCAAGAAGCAGTCATTTAAGGTGTCAAGAAACTTTATCTCTGCATCCCTTCGTGAGGTGACATGTATCCAGTCAATATGGGGATAGTTGAAATTCCCCATTCTTACTGAGTTTTTTATTTTAATAGCCTCTCTAATCTCTCTGAGCATTTCATAGTCACTATCACCATCCAGGTCAGGTGGTCAATAATATATCTCTAATGCTATATTCTTATTAGAGCATGGAATTACTATCCATAGAGATTCTATTGTACAGTTTGGTTCATTGAAGATTTTTATTTCATTTGATCCTACGCTTTCTTTCGCATATAGTGCCACTCCCCCACCAGCACGACCTGTTCTGTCCTTGCCATATATTTTATACCCTGGTATTACTGGGTCCCATTGATTATCCTCATTCCACCAAGTTTCCTATTATATCAATATCCTCATTTAATACAAGGCACTCTAGTTCACCCATCTTACTATTTAGACTTCTAGCATTTGTATATAAGCATTTTAAAAACTTGTCACTTTTTAGCTGTCTGCCATTGCATGATGTGATTGAATGGGACTCATTTGACAGTTTCTCATCAGATCCTACCAGTATTTTATCATCTTCCATTCTCTCCTCTTTACTAGGACATAGAGAATCTCCATTAATAGATCCTCCCCTAAGGGATGTGTCTGTCTGACTTAGTCCTGATTTACATTGGTGTAAGTGACTGGAGACCAGGCTTAATAAAGTCAGCTCCGAACTAGAACCTAGAATGAATGGGGAGCTACCAAAAGTTGAGCTGCTAGCAGCTGTTCAATATAAAAGGAACAGGAAATAAATTTAAATAAATGGCTATCCGAGTTTTGGTTGCTCCACTAAAAGGAACCCGATTACTGCCAACCCCCTCCCGCCCCCCCCTCAAATCTCCTCTTCACTACTATGCCCTAAACGAGGTGTTCTGATGAGAAACACCATGGATACTGTGGGTGGCTAGTGAGCATTTCATTTAAGTTTATTAGAAACAAAATAGAAACAGAGTGAAGCTCACTGCTATTAACCAGAAGCCATCTCCATTCTCCAAATATCTCAATTACTTTTGAGTAGCTCAGCACATGTCTAGAAAGAACGCTGAATCCAAGGAGTCAGAACCCTGGAGTCTAACCACTAAATTATTCATAATTTGCTCAGGAAGACTCTGAATACAGTACTTCTCAGCAAGCACCTTTGCTAAAGATGACAAAAGGTTATTTATGTTTCATCTTGCACACTGCAGAAGTTATCACTGCCCTGCAGAGGCAAAATAAAATGAATGCTGTGCTGTCATGGAATGGACATTGCATTTGCACAGTGCTATACAAGCTCTTAAAGACTATGGCTTCTGCATCTACCATCACATATTTGTCCTTTGATGATAAAATGAATCTCTCTCTAATGCTTCAGTGATGCTCCATGAGGCACTGTTATTACAGATACAAAGAAGGATCATAATAACCTAAGTTTTTTGTATCTAGAGAACTGTACAGATCTAAAAGGGGGAAAAAAATCATCAGTAGGAAAATTAAAGGCAATTTTATACATGTAACTGTTTCTACAAAAAGTGTTTCTTAAAACATTGATACTAAACTATTTGCTAGCCTACTACTGCATTTGCTATGGGTAAGTCACCATCTACCTTGTGATCTATGCTGGAAGAATCTCTCTTAAACTCAAGCCAAAGAGGATCAAACAGAAGAGAGAAAGAGGTAATGAACTACCCGCTGCAGTGCTAAAGGGCAGAGTGGACCATTATGATACTGCAAGAGTTATTGCCTCTATTCTCATGTTGATCTGTGGTAGGTAATGTGCTTTTAGATGCAGCACAGGAATAAATAAAAATAGTTTAGCTGCAGGCCCACCAATATTGGAAAGTATTTTCAGGCATATCCAGTTAATATACTTTATTAAAAATGGGTAAGTAACCTTGCTGCTGATCATGGGAACCTGATTATTCTCAAATAACTGAGGGCTTTTTCACAGTTTCTAAATTCATCTGCCATGTTCTGTGTAGACTTCAAAATATGAGGATGAAGGAAATAACCATTTTTGCCCATAACAGTGCATCAAATCCAGCTATGTTAGTTCGCTTCTGATTTATGAAAGGACTCTGGCTTGAAAAAAAAATCTGATTAATGTGACACTTGAAAAGATACAATCCCAATTTTAAAGAGATAAATTGCTATGCTCCACAACAGTTTTAGCTGATCTAAGCTAAAGTTTAGAAGTTATTGCAGTGCTAATGTAACCCATGCCTGCTTGGTGTGGTACTCTGTCCCCCTCTAGTGGCACCTAGCCCAGCTAGATATTGATGAGTCTTTTACAGCCTCGGCTAAGAGTCATGTGGCTTTTAGCTCTTGCAGTAGAGGCTCAAACACTAAGCTTCAGAGGACCTATGTTCAATCCCACCTGTCCATTACTGGAGTCTGTTGGCATTACATTAACATAGCATATTTACTCATTAATAATAATGTTACTTATAGAATGCACTGCTAAATCAAGCATTGTACAGACCTCCATAATAAATTCATTAATTCAGCACAATGAAAACTAGAGGTGGGATCAAGCCCCGAATGTCAGATCTGCAGACAGAACTGAACACACCAGGGGTAGAGATGCTCAGACTTGGGGGTTTCATTTGCTCAAAAATAATTGTAGGAGATCACTTGCCAAACCGGCCATAGGTTCAGATTTCAAATGACCAGTACAATGGGCTCCTGATCCTTGACGCGGGTGTCTAAGCACTACTGTAATGTAACGAATAAACCACAGAATCATGGAAGTTAGAGACTGGAAAAAAATCAAATCTTTTTTTCAGTCAGTCTATCTTCCTGAAAATGCAAATGGCCCCACCGTGTGTTATTCATATTAGATGTAATGGAATGTAGTAGAAGATTAGTTCAAGCTGCTCTGAAATAATTAAGAAATAATGTAGGTCATTGACCTCGTTACTGTCTGAACATATTGGTTTAGTTTAAGATGGGTTTGTAAGGAAAAACGCAAGAAGCAATGGATACCGCAAAATAAAGTTACTCTTCTGCAAACACTTGAGGGTTGTTATGGAACAACAGGAGAGCCATTGGCGCTGAGGACTCCAGCTTGATCTCCTGCTCAGATTGACTGGGGCATCAGCTGTGATACCTAGGTCTCCATCACGGGATGGGTAAGATGTGTGTAGATGGTTTTAAAATCCTTTTTTTTTTTTGTTACCTCTGTTAAAATAAATGTAATACTTTGGTCACTATATTCACCACTTGTCAGACTCCCACAGGCAAGAACCACTGGTGTGCAGTCTCAGTCAGACATGCTGGGTAGGCATGGTTGATACACAGGGTGCTATAACCAAGGACCTGGGCTAAAGAGTGGGGAATTATGGAATTCTATCCCAAGAAAGGTAAAGGCATGAGGCCTGAGCCTCGAGGGGGAGGCACTCAAAGGCCAGAAAGGGGATAGAGGTGCAGCTAGGCTGCAACCATAATAGCAGTAACTATATGTGATGTAACAAAAGAAATGCCCCTAAATAAGAACACGTAGGGTTGGGGTTTTCTTCAGTTGATAAATACAGACTTGTGAGTTTTCAAAATTCTGATTTGACAGACTCTTTAATCAGAAACTCCTTTTCTTTTTCCAGCTAGACTAGCTGGGACATTGTCAGGGTATAATTTTAATTCTTAAGACTCCATATAAGCAGGCTCAATTTGAATTTATTAATCAACAGTATTAATCAAAGATTAATGCAGCACGATACAGAATACACAAAGGAAGGTTATATGTTACCAAACCAATTCTGGAAAACTGACTGCAGCTCAATTCACTCCTAACTCTTTCAGAACCTCAGTTCCTTATATACCATAGGTCTTTACAGAGGACAGATGAAGATATTCCTTTTCTCACAACCCAGTTATCTGTGGAGTGTCCTTTATGGTTTCTCAGTTTACATGATTGATCAATTGAAAAGTATTTCTAATGAAGTCATTATTACAGAAAACATCTGCGACAACAAGGAATTCCTGATGAGTTAAAAATTTCTCACTAGTTCATTATCTCATCGATCACTAAACACATTTGCAACAAATATTCCTCATCAGTTACGACTTGTCCCTAACTGGACACATTCTCCACAGGTCAGCTTCGTCAGAGTAAACGATTACCCATACTCCGTCATTTCGACACACACAGAGGTTCAACCTAAATTCAGAGTACTTAGAATTATTAATAAAGAGTGTCAGCACTTTGGTTCATACACAGAGGATTGTGGGAGTTCGGTATCTGCTAACAGAATGCACCTGTAAAACTGCTGGGTGACCCTCAAAATTTGAAAATGGAAGTGTTATTAAACACATTCTAATTTACTGAGATGAGCTGAATTAACCAAAGGGAAAGTCATATTGGTCACTGTATGTTTATGGTCTCCCCTTTACATCAGGAATCTAAACTTAATTACTGATTTGAAAAGTCAATATATTTTTACAGCTAGAAAGGTTTGTATTGACTAATTTTTATTTTGCAAAACTATAAAGCAACCTTGAACCTTAACAGCTCAAGTACCTAAAAATTCAATTACTGCTCAACAAAGTCAGGGCCAGAAATGTTTGAAATATGAAACCAAAAGGAGGGCAATTTGTAAACATGGAGATAGCTGTATTATAAACTATAAGTGTTTTTGTTGCATGATCTGTTACATTGCAACATGTCAAGGATCACATTATCCACAAATAAATAGGAGCTTGGATACATACACAACTCGCTTGTGTATCCTAGTAACAGTGATGCTGGACAGATGGATCTCATTTAGAAATGTACTCATGCTATGCAGTTCTTCTAGGACTTTATGCTTTCTGAAAAAGTCATGCAAGCAACAAACTGTAAGCAAAAGTATATCATTTAATTCTTAGTGTCATTTCTTTTCAAGAGGGTCACAAACTAGATTAGACACATCCAAGAATATGCTAGCAACAGTTTGCCAGAATGTGCCATTGATTTGTAGGAAAAGCCAATCATTTATTTTGAAATGTTATATACTCTAGTGTTACCCCTTTTGTCCTGAGTAGCTAGCCAAAGTTCAGAGCCCTGGGAATGTTCCAGTTGGGAGTAGAAATTGATAATGAAGTCTGGTATTTTCTTTGATGCAGTCTTGTTTATTTAAAAGAAATACAAAGAGGCCTGCTTCTCCAGATGCAGGAGGAACCAAAGGCAAAAGGAGTGGTTTCTTTGCTTACAGGCCCAAATTTCTTTTCAGCCAGTGCCCTTACCCAGAACCTCTCTCTAGGTTTCTCTCAAGGTCAAGCTTCTGCTTGGATTCCTTCAGGCTCTCTCTCTGGTTCTGTACGTCTTCCCCCCTGTTTCCCAAAACAATACTCAGCAAAAAACCTTCAGCCACACAGTTCAACCCTCCTGGGCAATTTGACATGCTTCCTTTGTCCTGTGTGGGAGCTTGTGGTTAACTTATTGTTACAATCATGTATCAGAGGGGTAGCCGTGTTAGTCTGAATCTGTAAAAAGCAACAGAGGGTCCTGTGGCACCTTTGAGACTAACAGAAGTATTGGGAGCATAAGCTTTCGTGGGTAAGAACCTCACTTCTTCAGATGCAAGACTGCATCTGAAGAAGTGAGGTTCTTACCTCTGTTGCTTGTTACAATCATGTTAATTGAAGGGTGTGTTCACACCCATCAATCTCAATAGTGTTTTTACAACCCAGAACAAGATTTCACCCAAGTCATAACAGTGCTGTCAGTTTAAGAAAAAATCCTTCTCATACTATCAGTATGGTATATAAGCCAATGTACATAACTTTGGCATTTTCACTATATAGAACAGCGTAATGCTTTTGGCTGAAAATAGCAGCACAGAGTGGACTTTTCAGACTATTGTGACTTGGAACATTTAAAAAATAGAAAAGGGGAAGTGGTTAGGAACTGACTCCAAATCCAACAGATCATCTCTAGATGGTTGAATGTTCATCTCTGGCTACACAAAAACTCAGAATGGGACACTTATCTACTGAAATTTTTCTTACTGATACTTCAAAGGTAACTTCAGGAGTTACTCATAAGGAGCTGGCAACTCAAGAGCGAGAGCTGCTGTACTACAGATAATGGGCCACAGGGGATTCAAACAACAAAGCAAAAAGGAGCCAGAAAAAGAAGAAAATCTATTTTATTATTATTCTTTTAACTCTTAACACAAGAGAAATATAAAAAAGTGAAACAAAAAAAAGCAGGGGGAAGGGGGGAACGGAACTATGAGGGTTCCTGGAAAGAGCACATAAAGCAGAAACTGGGATTATATTTCCTTCTCTTCTAATGAGAGTAACTAACAAAGAGGCATTAAAAGAAAAACCTTCATCTGAAAGAGGGCTGTCTATCTATAGTGTTACAACTCAAGTGAAAAACACAGCCTCTGGGGGTGTTTATGGCTTAAGCCTCTCAAAAATATGGCATATCTTTTTCAAATACAGATTTGAACACATTGTAACTCTGTGCTGCTATATTTATTTACAGTTTTGGAGTGCCGTGATAAAATGAGACCCTCATAAACTCTGGGGAGGAAAAATAATCCTGCAGCAGCATTAAAATGTATTGGATGAAACCCTGATCCCAGTGAACTTAAGGACAGAAAGGATGGTCCAGTGGTTAGACTGCTAGCTTGGCTCATAGAAGCTATGGGTTCCCATCCTACCTCACCCTAAACAAGTCTCTTAATCTCTGTGCTTCATTTGTAAAATGGGAATGACAGTTCTACCCTTCTTCGTGGGGGATGAGGTGAAGTGATCCCATACTACAGTTGATGAGGTTCATTAGTAATTTACCTAGATCAGAGTTTTGCCATTGACTTCAGTGTGGCCAAGATTTTACCCACAGACATTCTGAATACAATTTTTGAGACAAAATATTCCTTTCCACTACCTTTAAGATACCTCCAAAACACTCATGAATAAAATGGTTGGGTATACTTGTGACTGCTTTATAAATTAAACAGAGCTGGTTGACATTTTTTCCATCAAAAAGTTGTTTTGTGGTTTATTCATTTTTTTTAAATGAAAAATGATTTTTTGACCAAAACAAATTTCACATGAAAAATTTCATTTATCAAAAAAAATTGATTTTCAATTAAAATGTTCAAAGTGAATTTTTTTTTTAAAAGGTGCATTCATTTTGGTGGAAAAAATCCTACTTTCTGCTTACTTTTCTACTTCTCTCCTCTTTATTTCTCCTCCCGACCACCACTCCACCCCACCCCACCTCACCACTTCCACCACTGGAAAAAGAGGGAACATGTCAAATAAAGAGTTTGCTGCCATTGAAATGTCATTTTGAAAAATAATTATTTCAAAAAAATTTCATCAAAACTCCAGAGATTTCAGTAACCCAGTTCAGAGAGCTATACTTATCCAATTAGGGAGCAGAAACTATACCATATGACCCATGTGTCCGATAAAAATCACCCCACACATTTTGATTCTGGATTTTGTTCTCAATGACCAGCTCACAAGCTATCTACAGACCAAGTATTATTTATAGAAAGTATTTTGTGAAGACTTAAGAAATTAATAAGCTGCTTGCAGATAGTTGGAGGACAGTAAGAAAGGCAAAATTTGTGCCATAAAATATTCCCCATAAATTATTTGCCCAGCTCTAGTTGAGGCAAATAGTCATCTTTGACCTTTGACATAAGATAAAGGGAAGTGATATTTTTCTGATAATTTCTCAGAGCTAAAAGACAGACTATAGGGAAATGAAATATGAAAAGTGCTACCAGGGAAGTAAATAAATAGACTGCTTAACTAAGATATCCCTAATGGCTTAACAAGGATTTTAATTTTCCATATGACTTTCAAAAATATTTTGTGGATGCATTAGTCTGAGATTAAATTAGATTTCTAAGGATAAAAAAGTTTGGTAAACTCCACCATTCTAGCAATCTGATGGTTTTTCTGTTTCTTCTAAGCCATGTGCTTAAGAACGAAGATTGTAGCTTTATGTATTTTTTTCTGCAAGTTTCTGTGTCTAACATCTATCCCAATTTTAATTCAATGGGTCAGATTCTCTGGTGCATTACAGTCCATTTGTGTCACTCAGGTCCATTAAAGAACCCAATGCCCAGCAGTAGCTCTAAGTAACGTCTGGGCTAGACAGGGCCAGCTCTCAGAATCAGGAAGCTGTTGCCTGATCTATTGATTGTATACTGATTATATGACTAATTTAGTGTCCCCAGTTACCAGACTGAAATTGGGTAGGTTTTTGTCACGAGATCAGAACACCCAGTATTATCAGAATTACTAATCAGGTGGGGGCCCCAACGTGCGTGGATGCAACACACACTTAGGAAATTACACTAAATTAGTTTTATTAACTCAGTTAGCAAAGTCAAAATAACTTACAACATCCCTTGCAAAACAACCTGAAGTGTTAGTATCATCTTCCCCTTCGTTATCACCATCACCAGTGATTATCATCCCAGCATCTCCCCAGGCACACAGGCCGAGCATATCTTTTATACTGTGTTATACTGACACCACTATCTAATGCATATTCAGTAGGTAATTCCTCACCCAATTAATACTAGGGTGCCTTCTCCCATAAGTTATTAATCCTTTTACCTCAGGCTTATTAGTATATATGTCAATCAGTTACCATGGCATTTCTGTGGTCAGACGTCTGTTGATGTCCCTAACTAAAGATATCCCAAGCTGCTATAAACTAGTGTCTTGTGATTTTCTATCAGCAGTTTGCAACACCTGTGGTTATTACAAAAACTATAGACAAAGCTTTGTGGCATCTTGTGACTTAAGATCACTGTTAGTTTACTTATGCTAATTTATTGTGCAACTACTTCCACTCAGGCTATAATATATAATATAATATAAGGCCTTATGCTTATGTTAACTGCTTAAGCTATCCTTATAGGCCTAGGCCTGTAGGTCTCTTGTGTTTCTGCTATCAGTTCCTTACCCCTTTACCTTTACTTACTATATAACTATCATTACTGTATAACTATATGCTCACTGGCTGGGCTACACTATTTCTTCTTTTTTAATTATGGTAGAGAGAGTTGCATGTACATAGATACACACAATAGACCAAACTTTCCTCACATTTATACTCCTTAATAGACATTTATGCAACTTAAAATTACCCATATATGCACACAAGTGAGAGGTTTGCATATTCAATTCAGGCAGATTTGAATATTTGGCCAAGCAGCTACAAAATATAGTCCATTCCATGTACTAAGCAGATCAGTGTTTAGTCACAGCAACATGCACTTTTTGTGATCATCCACCAACCTGCACAAGAGAAATATAAATAGGGTTGTACTCTTATTATACAGACAGACCTTTTTTTCCCCAGAAAAATGATACAGACTATTCTTGTTATTAACTTTAGAATAATCAGGAATAGCAACTCCAGTCAGGGCCAGATTAATCTTTTGTGAGCCCCAGTGCCCGGACCATGACCCCCTCTCCCCCCCCCTCCCCCAAGGCCTGCCCGCCACTCACATGGGGAGGAGGTGGCAAAGAGAAGCAAGCAGTGGGGTGGGGGGAAGAGCAGAGAGGAGCGAGCAGGGGGCGAGGCAGGGAGAGGGCAGAGACGAGTGAGTGGTGGGCAAAGCCTTGGAGGGGAAGAGGCCAAGGGGGGCAGGGCCTCGGGGCAGAGCACAGGTTGGGCAGAGGGGCGGGGCCTCAGTCCAGGCATCAGGGCCCCTTCTGAGTGTGTGGTCCCGGCACCATGGCACCATTGGTGCAATTATATACCTGGTACTGATTCTAGTCTTGGATATTTTTGCTGGAAGTCTCAAATATTGACTGCGAGCTCTCTCATGCCAAAGGAGGAGGATCTTGTGGTTAAGGCACAGGACTAATATTCCAGTGAACTGAGTTCTGACCTGCTTTTGCCACAGCCTCGCTATGCCAATTGGGCAAATTGCCTAATCCTTCTGTTTCTCCACTCCCTGAAACATAAAACTGAGATCACAATTCCTTTATCTGCCTTGTCTATTTAGACTGTCAACTCCTGGGGCAGAGACTAGCAATCTCAGTTGGAAGCTCTGGGTGCTATCAGGATACAAATAAATTTTAATAACTTAAGGTCTGTGTGTTGAATTGTAACAGAGACATTTGATCTCCAAAGAGTTTTTCAGGGAAGACCAGAAACAAAACGCAAACAAAAAACAAGTCTGAATAAAAATCACTTTCCCTGTCAATTAGTCAGGAGTTTAATGACATAGTTTCTGATACACCTCTACCTCGATATAACGCTGTCCTCGGGAGCCAAAAAATCTTACCGTGTTATAGGTGAAACCGCGTTATATCGAACTTGCTTTGATCCACTAGAGTGCACAGCCCCACCGCCCCGGAGCACTGATTTACCGAATTCGTGTTATATCAGGTCGCGTATATCGGGGTAGAGGTGTATTTTACTCATGCCATTTCTCCAGTCATCCACAGCGTCTTCCAGGAAAATAAGGGTAGACAAGATCTGAATTTCTAGAGTGAAAACAAATAGAAAAAGATGTATTTATTTTGGAAAACAAAGTCTCAGGTCCTTTAAGGAAGCAAGAGATCCAAAATCCTCTTTATTCCTCTTATGGGACACATGTAGTAGCCTTGAAGCTGATGGTGGATCCATGAAGATGGCTCAGAAGTATCAAAAAAGGGGAACAGTCTAGGGTGGAGTAGAAAGAAAGGATTTATATAACTAGTAAAAAGGAGATGAAGGGTCATGGTGGAGCACAATTCAGTAGAGGTATAGTGAAATAGATCAGATCCCGAATAGAAAAGATCTGGTTAATGGGTGCCGTGCAAAATAAGAAGTTTCAGAAAGAAACTAATTTGAAAATAAGAGATTAAAAAGAAATATCAAAAGCCATTCAGGCAGAATGTCTGTGTGTATTCACTGTATCAAGACAAGAACAAATTGCCAAAACAAAAAGTAAAAAGTACAGTACAAAACAATAGCTGAACCTAAAAATATATACAAGTAAGAAGAAAACCATATATTACCCACCAGTTGCATTTGTCTTTCAATTTGAACTAGATACTACAGTCCAGTATTTTTCTGCAATTTTTCCTATTTGGTATTTTCATTTTCCATTGATTTCCTGTTGTAACTATATTTTATATGAAATGCATGAGAAAATAATATGAATCCACATTTTTATTTACAAAAATAGAATTCATATGCCTTCTGCTCCAACATCTCTGATGTATTGCATCTCCTATAATTTCTCCTGCCTGTTGTCTCATTTTTCCCAGTCTTCTTTCAGGGTGAAACTCAAGGCTGTGGAGAGGAGCCAGCACAACATCTAAAATCCCTAACAAGCCCTATTTTGAGAGTTTAAGAGGTACTAAGTGTTGTCTAGCCTGAGTGCTGGCCCTCTGCACAGGACTGATTTTCACCCTAAGTGAATAGTGCAGATTTCTGATTAGATCAGGGAGAACGTGGCAATCTGATATTCCTCATCCTTCCTTCGCAAACTTAGTGCAAGCATGACAGGAAAGCAAAAGCATCACTTCGCTTGAGGAAGCGTTCATGGCTGTACGTCTTTTCTGACCTTCTGTCCCACCTGAGCTTTCCCTATGAATAACTGCATGACATGGGTTGTGATATTGGCAATGTATCAGCTTCCATCAGAGCTGGAAGAATCTTGAACTTAGGAAATACAGTCAAAAAGGAAAGTCAGGGCTAAATGTAGAGGTGATTTAAATTAGACTACCAGACCTCTTACACTCACTCTGCCAGCTTATAAAGGACTTGCAGGGTCCTATTAATAGTTCTGCTACAGACCCTTATTATAAATAAAGTTATAAATTCAATACATCTTTGTCACATATCTATCTCCTGTCAGATTGTTCCTATAAACGTAAACAGGAAACCCCCTAAAGACACACATTTTCTTCCTTGAATGCATTTTAAGTAAATAGGTAATTTCTGCATATATGGGTGACCCCTTAAGACTGGTTGACTCTCCAAGATGAAATACATTCAGTGGGTAAAACAGTTAAGTACATTTATTCCATAGCCTAAAAATAATTTGAAGGGTTTAGTGAATTAGTGTCTCCTAGAATTTTTCACATGTTATGTGGAAAAAGAAAAGACTTCACAACAATGAAGATGTCCTTTCCAGCTGCCATTATTTACACAATAAAAGCTGCCAGATACGACATGTTTAGTTTTATTATTAGTTACCTGCTATTTATCCTGCTATTATTTAAGTCTCTTGGTTCAAAAGTGGCCTTTTTGTGCAGCAGCTACAAACCCAGGGACAGCTCCAGGCACCAGCGCATCAAGCGCACGCCTAGGGCAGCAAGCCGCGGGGGACGGCCTGCTGGTCACCATGAAGGCAGCAGTCAGGCTGCCTTCGGCGGCATGCCTGCAGGAGGTCCGCCGGTCCCGCAGTTTCGGCGGCAATTCGGTGGCGGGTACGCCGAAGACGCAGGACCGGCGGACCTCCCACAGGCATGCCGCCGAATCCGCATTACCAGCCGAAGGCTGCCTCACTGCCGTGCTTGGGGCGGCAAAATACATAGAGCCGCCCCTGTACAGATCTTCCAGTAGCAACCGAGGTGCAGAGGATGAGCCAGCACTAGCTGTACATGTCGGAATCCACAACGCCTGGCTTAAGCCCTTAGGCTTCCGTGTATAACGGATGAGGAAAGCTAGGTATCTGAGAATGATCCACCAAAGGATGCACACCACGCTAGTCAATGGGAGATGCGTCTCCTAAGCCCTGCCTCTTCTCAGAGAGTTCAGTGCCTAACACTTATCTCTGCTTGTGATCCATAGCTGGGAACCCCTCTGTGGGGGCCAGCATTTCCTATGAGAATGGCTTAGGCCGGGCGCCCGCCTAACTTCACCCGAAATTGCTAGCAGGGAGGAGGAAAGTAAGATGGCCTCCCTTCTAACTTTTAGCCCAGTGGTTAGGGTACTCATCCAGAATGTGGGAGACCCCAGTTCAATTTCCCTCCCACCCTTGCTGGTGAGCTGAAGAAATTTGAAAAGGGGTCTCCCAACTCTCAGGTGAGTGCCCTAACTACCAGATTAGAGAGTCACTCTCTGGCCTAATTAATATTTAATACAAAAGAGGAGTGGCTTCAACAGGAGAATGAGTGCGCCCCATTTCGGAATATCCTACGGACAAGTCCTGAATTAAGGCATCAACAGGGTTAGGTGGCAGCTGAGCAGGCAGTTTGTGGATCATGCAGTGCCTAAGGCCTGGTCTACACTAGGACTTTAATTCGGATTTAGCTGCCTTAATCCGAATTAACCCTTCACCCGTCCACACTACAGAGCCAGTTAATTCGAATTAAAGGGCCCTTTAAATCGATTTCTGTACTCCACCTCGACGAACGGAGTAGAGCCTAAATCGATTTTGTTAATTCGAATTAGGGTTAGTGTGGACGCACACCACCGAATTACTGTATTTAAGTTAATAGGGTAGTGTGGCCGCACACCACCGAATTAATGTGGTTTAAAACCGAATTAAGGTGCTTAGTGTGGCCGCGCACAATCGAATTTATACAACCTGTTTCCCAAATTCGAATTATCTAAATTCAGATTAATCCTGTAGTGTAGACATACCCTAAGTCTGTGTTTTAGACCTCTACATCTGGGGTTCAGGCACTTAAATCCCATCATGGAAGTGGGCCCAATCTCTTTCTCTAGTACATCTGATATCTCACTGGGATCCACTCTTTTGTTCTGCGTATATTGGACCCCATCAGACATTACACTAGGTCTAGCTCTATTCTATCCTCACACCGTCCCTCAACACTTATCACCACAATAGCAGACCTCAGGAGCATCTCTACAACTTTCAGCAGTTACTAACTGCTGGGTTTCACCTTTATCTTTTCTACTTAAAAAAAAAAAACTTCACTGTTCATAAATAGGGAATGGTGTTTCCAGATCCAGACATAGTTCTTTTTTTCCCCTCAACAAAGGATATTACATTTAATCACAACTCATGAACTGCAAACCCTCTTTGCTATGGTTAGTCTGTACCAAATTTAAAGGCTTGTTAAACCATCTGTGTTAGATGTGTATAATTTCTTCTAAGCCTTTTGTTTGAGGCTTTTTTTTAAATGTAATGTCTAGCTTCCTGAGCATTTTGCTTTTCACACCTAGCACCTGGTGTGGTTGTGTTTTTAAAGGAAGCACTTGCTTCTATTGCCTTTTAAAATGAAGCCGATCTGTATTTAAAAGGCTCACCTAGGGAAATCCAACCCTTCCAGTACTGTACTCAGTTTCCAATCAAGTTAACTAATTGACAGCTGATTAACGACCTTTCACAATTCTGATTAACCTATGGTTAGAATCATAAAACCTTATTTTTACTACCAAAAAAAGTCATTGAAAGACATTAATAAGGCATCAATCTGTCAAAGGAAGGAGAGAAAAATCCATTGAGAGAAAGCTAAGCTATCACAAAGATATACGAGTATCTGCCAAACCAAACCAAGTCACCCCAACACCATTATTTCTCTTAGATATCTGCAATTTTCTTTTTCTTAGCTATGCATTCTTTTACTTTAGAAAAATCACCATCATTTAAAGTTTCCAAGAACCAAATCCTGGAGTCCATGCTCAGGCAAACTGCCCATCAACTTCAATGGGAGCTGTGCCTGAACGAGTGCAGGTGTGGCCCCAGACACTTCAAGGCATTGTTCATGGGGAATTAAGAGCAAGGACATAAGCAAGTACATATTTTTCCACTTGCCAACTTCCTTATCACTGTTCTGCTCCATTTTAAAAATAACATTTGCCTGCCAGTAGTGTGTTACAAAAAGAATTAAGTCTTCCCACTCCATACTTGAGTTTACAAAAAAAAAAAAAAATAAGAATAAGAATCATCATCATCACATAATACCATAGTATTCAGCATTCGCTGCCAGGCTACCTGTTCTTTCTCTATTTCAATCTCTATTAACCTCACTGTCACATCAGCCCTAATTATCCATGAATTCTGCATCCTCTAGATAAACCCATCATTCACTACTGTAATCCTGTTCAGTCACAGCTGTCTATAACTGGTATCATCAGCAGAAACACCAGTTTGTCCTTTAGTCTCCATTGGAGATATCTGAATTTCACCTGCACAATTTTTGATCTCTTCTCCTTATGTCACTTAAACCCACATGTACAACTAGTGCTGGCTCATCGTCCACGTACAGATAAAAATGTAGACGTATTGTATTCGAGTTGCCATACACATCATATTAACAATTCTGGTCTTAATCAGTCAGACCTTATCCTTCCTTTGACTCCAATTAAAGTTTCATACATGGAAGGATGGCAGGTCTGGGACTTAATTAAGAAATAAACTGTAGTAACCTCAGTTCGGTTTCTTATGAGACATGTCACAGTTAATTTCATACTAACAGTTTGTAAAATATAAAGCATCATTTAAAGTGATCGTCCCACATTTCTCTCCTTGAAAAAGAAAGCTCTTATTTTTCTTCTTCGTCCTGTGGAGCTGAGGAGGGGGAATAGTGGGGAAATTATTCAAGAACATTTTCACAACTTCTGAATAGCGTTGCAATTCAGCCATTCTTGCAGACTTTGTGTGCTTTTTCCATCAACATCAGTGCATATGCTGGTGAATGGCTGTTCTTGCAAACACCTATACTAATTTGCAAACAAGTATATTTGCACAATCATGTGTGTTTGCTATTCACACCCGTGGTGCTTGCCCTTTGCTTTCAAATTTTAAATTATTTAGAAAATAGAAGCAATGTCATGTGCTTTGGTAAGCAGCCAGATACAATGAAGAGAGTCATGGATGGGCTGAACCTAGGGCTTCCAGCTCTAGAATGTGACTTGGTACTGTTTGAACTAAAGGAGCTGCTCCATTAGCTTGGAGTCAATAAGAGATTCATAACTCCTTTATAGCAGAGGACCCCAAAGTGTGGAGTGCACCACCCTAAGGGGATGTGGAGGACTATCTGGGCAGGCACGGAGGAGGGGGGCAGACCAGCCCCCATGGGGCAGACCAGCCCCCATGGGGCGGGGGCACCACCCAGCCCTGCTACACTCCCAGTTCTGCTCCAGCCCTGCCCCCAGCTGTGTCCCTGGCTCCCAGCCCTGCTCCTGGCCTCATCCTCAGCCTCAGGTCACACAGCTCCATCCCTCACCCCCACAGCAGCCAGTCTGCAGCTCCACTTCCACCCCTGGCCCCAGACCCACCCCCAGCTGCAGCCTCAGCCCCTTTACCCCATCTGCATTTCTCCCCCGTTGCCAGCCACAGCCCTGGTCCCAGCTCAGAGAGGGCAGGGGGGCGCAGAAAGGGGTGGGGGTAAAACCCTCAAAAGTTTGGGGACTACTGCTTTATAGTGTTTGTGTGTCTGCAAATCTAGATAAATATTTAATTTGCTTACGGTGGTTTCCATGTGTTAGTGTCCCTTTGAGAATTACCACTTATTTCTGCCATCAGAACAACAGCCCATTAACATTTACATTCAAATTCTGGGAACAAACCAAGCAATAGACCTCACTCTGCATGTGGTACTCAAAACATACAGGCTAAATATCATCCCACAAATGTTGTTATACTCCAAAGTACCCATATTTTCTTATTTTTAATGGCAACAACATGTTAACCACATGGTCTCTTCTAGAGACCAGACAACTCTCATTGTTATAATTCCAGATGCTAAATACACAGTGATGCTGTGTGTTGCAACATATCCCAGGATGGTAGGAAGAGGAGAGTGTATGGGGGAGAAAATCTGCTGAGTGTAGACATCTAGTACTTCAGCATGGAATCTGGGGAAATCTTTTATATCCTTTCATCCATGAAACCAACATATTTTGTCATTTTGACATCATCCCTGTCACTAAACATTAGAGACCCTCCCTCACAAAGAAATTTCAAATAGACTAAAATAATGACAAGTCCTGCAGATTGTCAATGATGGAGGAGAGCCAAGTAAAGGTCAGTGGAATGGTGTTAGTTTGTTTTTCTGGTAATTTTGGATTGTGAATGCAAACATGATGGGTATTTATTTTGTAGTGCTTGTTGTGTTAATGTTGTGTTACACTGAATGCTGATGTGGGGGACAGATGCAAGGAGGGTGTATATAGGTGTGATGATGTAGGAAATAAATATAAAGTGCTGTTTCCATTACTGTCTATTGGGAGCAGTATGAAATACTGTACAAAGAGGAAGGACAGCTTGTCCATGACTATGTGCAGAGTTGTCACATTGCAAGATTAACCTTTAAGGATTCTTACATTTTAGAACCCAAAGTGACACAATCTTCTGTATGCCTCCAGATGATGTGACTTTGCCATTCATTGCTGAAACCTTCATGAAAGAAGTGAACATATTTGCAGCAGCTTGTAGCTGTGATGAATGGGAAATCTCTAGGACAGAGTGTCAGAGAGACAAATGCCACCAATGGACTCAAAGTTACTGCCAATCGAAAAAGCTGAAATGGTTCTTTGAATCACATCACCATGACCGCAATCAACAAGGTGTAAAACAGTGAATCATTCACATGACATACAGTAATGAGGACATCATCTTGGTGGGGAGATTGACTCATGGACAGTCAGCACAATGCTAACCGGCTCAGAATGAACAAGGGTCTTTCAGGGACTGACCTATTTTAAATATCGCTTATGGAACATGTGGTATTAAGATATAAAGACCAATAACTAAAACCAGATGTTGCATTAATATTCTAAAATTAAATGTCTATGGTAGAAAAATATGAAACAGGACAATGCAGCACCCAAAATAAGTGTAGGTGATGTTTATGAGGATATGTTTCCTTAAACCCACAGCAGGAAGCCAGGCATGAAGACTCGAGTAGAATCTCTTCAGTGAAACAGAGTCAGTGAGTTGAAAGCAACAGAGCGGTGCAGATTTACACTAGCTGGCCCCTAAGGTAAGGTTAAAACCAGCTCTACGGTAATTAAGGTTTCTGATCTAAAATGAAAAAAGTATACAGTGACAAATCCAACCAGAATTCTTCAGGCATGTGATTGGTGTAGAGGGCAGATCCAGGAGGAAAAAAGTTATACAATAACAAATGCCAGCACCAAAAATATATCCAAACTGATGGTGTTCCTCGTTGTGATAAAATATCGTGATACATTCACACTCAACCTAGCTTCAGATGACTTGCGTCTTCATGAACGGCTTAATACAGACTACGTGGATGTGAGACAAGGCACAGACATTCCCTTTTGAGGCTCTACAGAATCTATTTGCCACATCCCCACTACTGGCATTTTATGTTGTTTCGATTTCTGCAGACGCCAGCTGCTGTGGTTTCAGTGCAGTGCTTCTCCTGTTAAATGGAGATGACTGGAAGCCTCTCTCATTGTGCCAGATGACTGCAGATTGAGACCAAGGGTGCCTAAATAGAAAAAATGACTGGCAAACATGGGCACGTGAGGATCACAAGACAAGCTGCCTACTCTTAGATGTCAGAGATTGCTGTGCTTCAGATGAGGTTTAAACCTATTGCAACATATACCCCAGGAAACCCAGAAGTGATGGCCAACACCTTATCAAGGAATCCTGTTGATCATGCAGCAGTTTGGGATGATATAGTACAGGGGTCGGCAACCTTTCAGAAGTGGTGTGCCGAGTCTTCATTTATTCACTCTAATCTAAAGTTTCGCGTGCCAGTAATACATTAACGTTTTTAGAAGGTCTCTTTCTATAAGTGTATAATATATAACTAAACTATTGTTGTGTGTAAAGTAAATAAGGTTTTTAAAATGTTTAAGAAGCTTCATTTAAAATTAAATTAAAATGCAGAGCCCCCCGGACTGCAGGGCCGGCTCCAGGCACCAGCCCAGCAAGCAGGTGCTTGGGGCGGCCAAGGGGAAAGGGCGGCACGTCGGGCTGTTCGGCAGCAATTCAGAGGCGGGTCCCTCTTGGAGGGAAGCACCTGCCACCGAATTACCACCGAAGAAGAAAGCGGCGCGGCTGGAGCCGGTCCTGCAGGACTGGTGGCCAGGACCCAGGAAATGTGAGTGCCACTGAAAATTAGCTAGCGTGCCACCTTCAGCACATGTGCCATAGGTTGCCTACCCCGATATAGTAGCATATTAACTGGCCTTTCAAGCCTCCACCGACTAAAATAGCCATTAATACTGCCATTCAACTGAAAACTGCATCCAAAATTTGAGACACGGCTGATCCAGTTACTTAACAAGGACTCATGCTTATAAACTGTTTACCAAGTGTGTCAAACACACACCCTGCAGTTAACAAAATTATAGCATGGAGAGAAATTTTCTGTCCTTGGATACATCATGATAAAAAGCCAGTGAAATGGATTACACATTAGCTGTAGGAATTTGTGCCATTTTTCTCACTGTAGAAGTACTTTTAACTCCCCGGTAGACTAAGGGAGATTTGATTTGCCACAATTTCATTTGACAGCAGGAGTGTAGGCTAACCAGGTGTTTAAATTGGTCAGCATACAGTACACTCAAAAACAATGAGGAGTCCTTGTGGCACCTTAGAGACTAACAAATTTATTTGGGCATAAGCACTTCATTGGATGCACGTAGGAGCAGCTACTCACAGGTACACTGAGTAGTATTTGATCAGAGTGAGGCCTTACCTAGACTGGCAAAATTCCACATTTTTATTTTGAATGTTATGTACCTCTCTCCACTTGATATTTCATGGAAACATTTTTTGGCTGAATACTTTGTTGCCTCTTGGGATAAAGCTTTGGCACAGGAAACAGGAACATTCATTTGTCTTCCTGTGATGCAATATATGCTTGATATTGAGCCCGCAATCAGCCATTATGGCACTACCAGTTTCAATCAAATCAAGCAAATTATTCTCTTCAAGTCATTTAATCTGAGATCGAATCAAAGTCCATCTCTGAAACATATGATGTTCTGCATGTGGTAAAATGCAATTGCATGTATTGAATATATATCTGCAATTGTAGCTTGATTAGATAGCTTGCTTTTTTTTTTCCTCATGCTTAAATACTCTCTCCTCAGATCTATGATCATGGCCAAATGCACATTTCCAATATATGGAAAGCAGATACACAAGCAAAATTTCCAATACATCAGTGTAACAAACAACAACAAAAAACCACACACACACCCACACACACACACCTCATTAACACAAGCCAGCTAGAGCCAACAAGGTTTGGCTGAAGCTTTGTGAGATGGCTTTGCTGTCTTAGAAATAAACAGGGAAACTGAACAATATTTCCTCCACTCCCTTTTTCCTCTGGCCCAGGCATTAGATGTGTTGCAGCTGTCTCTGTAGAAGTGAGCAGCAACTTCTATGGACCACAACTTGGAGACATTTTTGCACTAGTGTTGTAGTTAGTTTAGGACTAAATGAAGTCTATATCAGCTATAGGGATTTCTGGTCACAGCTTTATATTTGTTCCTGGCTTCAGCAACTATGGAATATAGTCACATTTCTAATCCAAGAAATTCAAGAGTTCAGCTCCCAGAACATCTATGCAATCTTTCTACTCCATATTCCCCTAAACAAGCTGATCTTCCAAGCATGATTCTTATAACCACTGACCATATAAAATGCCATGAGGTGTTTGCTTGACAACTACCAAAAAGTAATGGTGGTCCTTAAAGCTAGTGGTCCATTGCTATATGGAAATGGTAAAATTATGAACACCATAGAAGTGTTCAATAAATCTTTCTGTTCTGTATATGGGAAAAACAGGTGTTTTATTCATATGATAACTCTTTCCATTCAACTAGTAGCATGGGAGAATGTTAAACCACAGCTATTTAAGTTAGACATCTTAAATCTGCAGATCCAGATAACTGGCAAAGAGTTTTCAAAGAGTTGGCTGAGGTGCTCTTGGCCTGTTAATGTTGAGTTTAAGCCTTGGAAACTTGGCAAAGTTCAAGAAGACTAGAAGAAAGCTAATATTATGCAAATATTTTAAAAGAGTTAACAGGATGACCCAGGCAATTATAGACTTATCAATCTGGCATTGATCCCAGGTAAGAATGGAGCAGCTGATAGTGGATCCAATAAATATATTACCCTCCTTTGATTCTGTAATTAATGCCAATCAACAAGTTTATGGAAAATGGATTCAGACAGACTATCTTTTTATGAGATTGCAAGTTTGATTGCTGAAAGTGATAGCATTGATGCAATATACTTAAACTTCTGTTAATCATTTGACTTGATACTGCATGACAGTTTGATTAAAAACTGGAAATTAAAATTAATATGGCACATATTAAATGGATTCGTAGCTAACTGATACCTCTTAAAAAGTAACTAAACAGGGAATCATCATCAAGTTGGTAAGTTTCTAGTGGGGTCCTTCAGAGATTGGTTCTTGGCCCTATTCTATTTAACCTTTTTAATCACTGGTAAAGTTTCCAGATGACAAAAATTAGGAGAGTGGTAAATAATGAAGTGGAAACGTCACTCATACAGAGCAATCTGGATCACTTAGTAGGCTGGGCACAAGCAAATGATGCATTTTATACAGCTAAATGTAAATGTATACATCTATAAACAAAGACTATAGGTCATACTTACAGGTTGGAGACTATCCTGGGAAGCATGGACAATGAAAAGAGATATGGGGGTCGTGGTGGAAAGCCATCAAAACATGAGCTCCCAGGACAACCCTGGGTCCAAAAGGGCTAATGTGATCCTTGCATAAACAGGCGACTTTTGAGTAGGAGTTGACAGATTATTTTATCTCTGTATTTGGCACTGGTGCAACAGCTGCTGGAATACTGTGTCCAGTTCTGGTGTGCACAGTTGAAGGAGGTTGATAAGTTAACAAGGGATCAATGAAGAGACCTAAGAATGATTAGAGGAGTAGAAAACATGCCTTATAATGACAGACTCAAGGAGCTCCATCTATTCAGCTTAACAAAAAAAGTTAAGGGATGATTTGATTACAGTTTAAGTATTTGGGGTCAGGAAGGAATTTTCCATCAGATCACATTGCAGAGACCCTGGGGATTTTCTAGTTTCCTCTGCAGCAGGGTGCATGGATTACTTGCTGGTTTAAATTAGTTGCTGGCTTTTCTGTAGCTTTAAGTGTTTAAATCAAGATTTGAGGACTTTGCTAATTCAGACAGAGGTTATGGGCCTATTACAAGAGTGGGTGGGCAAGGTTCTATGGCCTGTGATGTGTGGGAGATCAGACTAGATGATCATGATGGTCCCTTCAGGCCTTAAAGTCTATGAGTAAGTCTCTGCATGAGGAACAAATATTTGATAATGGGCTCTTCAATCTAGCAAAGAAAGGTATAACATGATCCAATGGCTGGAAATTTAAAGTGGAAATAAGGTGTACATTTTTAACAATTATGGCCATTGTTCCAATGGTTATTTACCAAAGGCCATAGGAGATTTTCCATCGCTATCCATTTTTAAATCAAGATTGAATATTTTTCTGAAAGATATATTCTAGGAATTATTTGGAGATGTTGATGGTCTGCGTTACAGAGGAGAACAGACTAAATGATCACACTGGTCCCTTCTGACTTTGGAATCTAGACTATGAATAAAAGAAAGCTAGGAGATGATTAAATACAGTATGGCCTTAGTAGAAAAAAAAGTCCATATAAGGAGATAAATGCTGAGGGAAGCTTTCCTAAGATTTTATAAAGACATATAGAAAGACATCTCTGAGAAGCTAAACATTGCTAATGATGGAAGGGGAAAGAATTTACCTGTAGTTCTCTCTTCTTTTTAGGTTCCATATAATTTTTTTTCCATGGTTATGACTAGCCTATTCCAACCAGTTGAAAAAAAAAATTACAAGTTTATCTGGATTTCATGTAATTAAAAACAGACAAAATAAAACTAATTTGGGTCAAGGTGTGTGTCACTCTGGTTTTTAGCAAGTTTTGGGGGAAGGGATCATCTTTTTGTTCAGTTTGTACAGTGCCTAACACAATGAGGTACTGGTGCTGCTAGGTGCTATGGTAATGCATATAATAAATAATGTGTTTATCATGTATGTTCCAATTCCCAACTGGGCTAATTAAAACATTAGTAGAGCTAGTTGAGAATTTTCCATCAAAATGGGTTGGGTTTTTTTTCCCCCCCAAACACAAAATGCAGTTTTCCCCAAAATCAAAGTTTTCTTCAGGAAAATGTCAAGATTTCATTTCAGGTCAGGTCATCTCCAATGTAAACATTTCACTTTGTTGAACTGAATTAAAAACCTTGTTTCAGGTCAACTCAACATTAATCTGTGCCCACCTAAACTGCCATGACACCTCGTGGGAATTGTGGAGCCAGAACCTCATGTCCGCACACTCTCCTATGGGCTAGTCTCCCCAGTCAGACTACATCTCCCACGGTGCACTGCATTCCACAAATTTAAATATGATTTTTTGGTCTCAGTTCAGGAAAAAACAAATGTTGAAATATCAGAATTTCTAGCTACATGGAAATTCCAATTTGTGATCAGTTCTGCTAATTATGGAAGTGCTGGTTGGGTTTCATAGCTAAGACTGAGTTTTTCCACTTAAAAAGGATTCAACCAGTTTGTTACATATGAAGAATACAGTATCTGACTATGAATTCAGAATGAACTTTGAGAAGTTACAAGTAAATCAGTAATTTAGTCTGAGTTGAGATTTTTAAATAGCTCCTTTATGAAATTTAGCACCCTGTGCCAGATTTTTTTTTTTAAACCACTCAAATGATCTTAATAGTAGATTAACACAAATGCTCTAAACTTCCAACATTTCACTGAAATCTTGTGCATTGGCTACATTTGGAAAAATATTTGTAGACTTAGTGGCCATTTTTTGTTGTTGCTCTTCACTGAAAATTTCTTCTTCAAAAGAGGCTGGCAAATAATGTTCAACTACAGAGAATGCCTCAAAGAACTTCACTGTCAAAATGGCAGATCATTTCCCCTTATTGCTCCATATCAAAGTGAGGCTAAAAGTACCCTTCCTGAAGATGTGCTTTCAAAAAGGCCACTACTTCCCCTTCCTAAACTGCCTTCAGGGAAGTGGCCCGACAGCATTTATGTACTACATATAAAAATCTCAATCATTTCATTTTAAATTTTAATGAGAGAAATAAAATGGGATCCGATTTTCCTCTCACATCAGTATAAATCAGCTGAAGTCAATGCAGTTGCACCTGTGTAAAACTAGTTCACGTGAGAAGAGAATCAAGCTCAGTATATGAGCATTGGATAAATGCTTAGATGTAATGAATGCTTTCAGGAACTTCCACTTCAATGCATGCTGTAGTGGTCTGAGACTGAGTCCAGTTGTGTTAGGGATGCTTGCGCACTCGGGTTCACCTCAAAGCTCTGAAGCATAGATTGAAACAGTTGCCTGAAAGCAGAGCAGTGAAACAATGAAACCATAGCCCAATAAAACTCATAGGTGATAGGTATTTTAGTAACACATAGCGCAATATATATATATTCACAGTAGCCTCAAAAGTCTCCTATTAGTAGTTCATTTGTGTGCAATAGGTCTTGACGTGGGTTGTAAAATACAATTTTAAAAGGATCCAATGGAGAATAAAAGTCAGAATCGTGACAGAATGAAGGATTTCTAATGTATCTTTCCCACCCTTGCTTTCCATATATAGGATCCATAGAAGGATATTTTTCTCCATAAATACAAATTAAGGATCCAGATTCAATTAACAAATGCATCAGGTTTCCATGGTGTGGAGGGGTGGGTGTATTTTATTATTACAGCTGACCCTAAACAATGACTCTAGGTATATTCCATTCCCCTGCATGAGATCTTTCTCTGCTGCCTGTTTTATTCTGAGGTTGGCATATGAAGTATTTGCCTAGAGAATATCAAGCGGCTGAGATGAGGGCAGTCAGGGGCGCATTCCTATGACTGACTAATACATCACGGTGAAGACCAATTGGATTTAGCAGAGGTAATTTTCTTTTATCTCCATATGATTTAATGAGTATTTTATCTTTCCAAATATTCAAAAAACACACACAACTCGATGATATGGAGATAGAAAAAAAAAGGACCTACTTCCACAGGCAATGTTAGCTATGACAATACAAGCTTGAATGAGAAAACTAGTAAAAGTAATTCATTTACTACGCAATCAAGCCATTTGTCTTGATCCAGCTACAAATCTATTGATCTGCTTCCACTAGAAAGAAGAAAGTAATATCAGAAGGGAATAACACAGCCGGACAAAAAAAAGTGCAGCTCTCTTATGTTCTGGCAATTGTTATATATGTTTATGTCCTTGTTTTCAAGTCTGTGTCATTTAGGAAGCATAAGGTATCCACAAGAAAGGTGTGAAAAGCTTGCTGGAGTAAGCAGTGTTGTCATGGTAATTGTAAAAGCTGGTAAATAGGAGGAGACTAGATAACCTGGAATTGCTACTGGGAACAGAACCGCTCACTGCTATGTGACATGTTGAAATGGGACTCGGTAGTGATGGTCTATGAGAAATAAAATATTGCTCGCAGACCAGGTTTTAGTGAGAATACTTAGCATATAAATAGCACTTTACATGTTCAAAGCATTAAAAAGGCATTAACTAGTTAACCTTCAGAACCACCCTTGTTAGGGAGCTGTCTCCAGCATCGGCAATTTTATAATCAAGACCAGATTTTTTTTTCTAGAAGATATGCTTTAGTTCAGAGGGAATTGTTTTAGGGGTGTTCTTTGGCCTGCGTTATACAGGAGGTTAGATTAGATGATCCCAGTGGTTGGCCTTGGAATCTATGAATTGGTTTCCAACTCTGTGCTCATTTCTCCAGAGTACACTGCTTCTCACAGGTAAACAGGGCTCCTCTGCACCACAAATACTACTATTATGACTGGTAACATCAGCCAAAAGGTCAAATTTAAAAGTATCCCTTCAGCCACTGAAAAGTGATCCCTGCAACTTAGTGACGAGGCATACTGGGGATATTTCTTTTTGTGTTGGCAGACTTGTCAAGATGCCGATTGTGGATAAGGTGATCCATTTTCTTCTTTTAATAAAAAATATTTATTAATTTAGTTTGATTTCTGGAGTTTATATTTGTTAAAAAATAATACATTTGCAGGGACCACAATAAGCACAAACAAAAGAATTCAATAAGCCACATATGCTTACAAAACACTACAGTGTCTTGGGGAAAATAGAGGGATTTTTCCTCATTCATTTGAAGCAGCACCTCTGAGCAGATGAAAAACTATCTGAAATCCTAAGCATTCAATGGAAACAGAGCACTTAAAAGGTTATGGAGAGAGTTCACTTTTCCATACTGTATCAATCCTTGACTTCTCTCACCCTGAGAACGGTGACAGTTGATCTGGCAGCTTGCGTTTGTTTTTTATTTAAACAGACACCTATCAACTAAGTCCTTGACTGAGATCACCAACTCATTTCACATAATGACAGGTTTCAGAGTAACAGCCGTGTTAGTCTGTATCCGCAAAAAGAACAGGAGTACTTGTGGCACCTTAGAGACTAACAAATTTATTTGTGCATTAGCTTTCGTGGGCTAAAACCCACTTCATCGGATGCATGCAGTGTATTTTCCACTGCATGCATCCAATGAAGTGGGTTTTAGCCCACGAAAGCTTATGCACAAATAAATTTGTTAGTCTCTAAGGTGCCACAAGTACTCCTGTTCATTTCACATAGGAAACCAAAGGATATACAAATACATGTCCACTGGCACAGACAGCTGGGTAACTTCACCCAAAGCCCCATCTAAAGCCCATTGAAATCAAGAGCATCAGTATTATTGCATGACAAACCCTTCTGTATTCATGTTCAAATAACTCAGCAGCCAAACATACCTTAGCCAGGCCTCCCCCCCCCCCCCCCCAAAAAAAAAATCTTTGAGCTGAGAAAAGGCATAAGAAACAGAAATGTACTGACTGGAGATTAGCTTTATTTTCTGGAAAGTTATTAAGGATCTATAAATAGAACAGACACCTTCACTATAACTAGTTTTGCTACATATTGCTTTAATTAAAAAAAAACTCAGCTTATCATACATCATGCACTGATTTAGCAAAGCACTTAAGCACATGCTTAATTTTAAGTACGAGTACTCCCACTGAAGTGAATAGGATTACTCATATGCTTAAAGGTAAACATGTGCTTAAGTGCTTTGCTGGATCAGGGCCTTATTGTCTAAGGCACAAATGTTAATATTTACCCAGTATTTTTTCTCTTTTAAAATACTTTGGCAGAGGTGATTTTTTTAAATCCATGTGTGATTAGACTGTTTCAGAACATACTGAACAGATCCCATCTTTAAATGAAAATTATACACAAGTTTGCTATTCATTGTGGCTGGACAAGCAATCTTGTTTTCTTTACATGGAAGCGGTTAACAGACATGCAATTTCATTTCCTCTACTACAGTGTTTCTAGAAGTATCTGTGAAACAGTCTGATAGCTACAGGCCCTAGACAGTGATGAGAATGGTGAACAGGATAGACTGAATATTTTGAAGGAAAAATTGGCCTCTTATGAATGATATAGGTTATTACGCCTGCCTTACTGTAAAAATCTACAATTACAGCATTCACTTCATAGCATATATTACCACTATGGTTAAATCTACAAAACAGTTTATATTATAAAGTTGTCATATGCTTTACTCCTGGGGGAATTCTGCAACAAAAAAATAAAAAATTCTGCAAAAGTCTGCATATTTTATTTGTCAAACAACAATATAATTACACCAGTTCCAATTATTTTTGGTCATTTATTTCAAAATACCTGTCAGCAAGTATGTCTGTAACAATACAAACAAAAAAGATTCAGGAAATGTTTTTGACAAATAGATTCCATATTAGGCATATTAATACAGAACTCTTGAGTAATAATTCATTTAAACTACAATACAGCACTGTATTTCCCGCACCCCTCAGAAGCAATGCAAAGGCTTGGGGTAGTCAAGGGTAATGGAGGAGATGAGGGAGAGGGAAGTAAATTGTTGGGAAGTAGGCTGCATGTGAACTTGGAAAGTTGTTACGTATGGGTGGGAAAAGTATGAAACAGGGTTTTTTGGGGGGGCAGTGAGGGATTGTTAGGGAGCTTCCCCCTTACAGACCCTGGCTGACCCCTAGCTTCTCCCATTCTGTCTGGCACATCTGTCCCCATGTGTCCCTCCACCCCCATGTGTCCTTGCACCCCGTCCCCATGTGTCCCTCCACCGCCATGTGTTCCTGTGCCCCCACTCAGCCACTCTCTGTAGCTCTGCCTCTCCTCCCTCATCACTATGTGGCCCTGCACCTCCACCTCAGCCCTGTGCCTCCACTCCCATTCAGCCCCTGCCCCAGTCTGTCCTCCCCCACTAGCCTTTATGAGCCCCTATCTGACCTCCCACCAACACCCCACGCTGTCTGTCTCCCCATAGCCCATCTTCTGACCTGGCCTGACAGGAGTACTGCTTATAATTTTCTGAAACATTCATCTTTTGGGGCTCCATTCTTCCATGATTGGTCTAGACCGGGGTGGGCAAACGTTTTGGCCTGAGGGCCACATGTGGGTATGGAAATTGTATGGTGGGCCATGAATGCTCACAAAATTGGAGGTTGGGGTGCAGGAGGTGGTGAGGGCAGGAGGGGGATCAGGGCTGGGGATGAGGGGTTGGGCATGCATGAGGGTCCTCTGGGCTGAGACCGAGGGGTTTGAGGGCAGGACGGGAATCAGGGCTGGGACAGGGGTGCAGGTTCTAGGCAGCACTTACCTCAAGCAGCTCCCAGAAGCAGCGGCATATCCCCATCCAGCTCCTATGCAGAGGCGCGGCCAGGCAGCTCTGCTCGCTGACCCGTCCACAGGTGCCACCCCTGCAGCTCCTATTGGCCATGGTTCCCCACCAATGGGAGCTGCGGGGGAAGCACTTGGGGCAGGGGCAGTGGAGCTGGAGGAGGGACATGCCACTGCTTCCAGGAGCCACACGGAGCAGGGCAAGCCCCGGACCTCACTCTCCGGCTGGAGTGCTGGAGCAGAGCAAGCCCCGGACCCTGCTCCCCAGTGGGAGCTCGAGGGCCGGATTAAAACATCTGGAGGGCCGGATGTGGCCCCTGGGCCACAGTTTGCCCACCTCTGGTCTAGACTCTAAGGTAAATTTATTGTTTATTCATTTTGCAAATGTTGAGCAATAGCCCTTGGGCCATATTTGAGCTAGGGAAGACTAAAAAGATTTTTTCAAATGTGAAAAGTATATCTGCACTATGGTATGGCAATAGCCTTACAGGATACTAAGGGCTAAATGCCATGAGCTAATCCTTATGTTTTAAGAGGGGGATTTTCAAAGTCCCCTAGGTGGCTGGGATGCCCAGTTCTCATTCATTTAAATGGGAATTAGTTGTCCAAATCCTATAGGGAGCTTTGAAAACTTCAGTCTAATCCTCTTCTGCTGCTGCTCACAGAAGCATAGCTGATAACCTCCGTTTATTTGCCGGTAACTGGAATTCTCTAAATCTGTTCTTGAAGTCACTCGACAGACCAAGCAGACATGGAGCCTGTTAAATTCCATCAGCAAAGACAAGGAGCCACATTGACCTTGCCCCCAGTTCATATCCATTTATCAGCAGTGAAGCAAAGAAATACTTTTAGCAAACCACCTTCCTGGTAAATTACATACAGTACAATTCTGCAGGCCTTAATCATGCAGAACTCTCATTGAAATCTGATGAATTTCTTCCAGAAATTGCCTCCACTATCTGCAGTAAAAACTAATGTGGATGGATGAGGAGAGCTATATAAATATACAATATGTAATATATTAATTAAGCTGCTTGAAAATGTTCAATGAAAAAGGAATAATTAGAGAAATTTTTCAAGTCTCCCCATTTTTAACCAGTTCCATTCACTAACTATAATAATAGCATCCAGAGGCCATGATCATACTGACCCGAGATACCACTTGCCATATCTAGCAGTACTGCTCCCAAGCCAAGTGCTTGCAGGAGAAGCAGAAAGATAGTACATCTAAGGGTAGATTCTTTCCATAGGGAACTCCATGGAACTGGTGGGAAATAATACTTCCCTCTTTCCCATTCCTGCCCTTAGTCCACCTGTCACCTTCCTATTCACGCCAGCTGCATAGAACCCCAAACCCATACACAGCCCTCTGCAACATTGTGGGGAATGAGGCCATGAGGGAAGGTCAAACCCTTTCCCATGGATAGAATGTCTCCTCTGCAACAATCTTGCTCTGTATTACTTATTTGCCACATGTTAAATACCCAGGATCTGGTCAAACCCTCATTGTGATAAGGCTCAAGCAGTGCAGTCAGTCCTGTGGTCTGATCAAGTGAGGCTGGGCTATTTGTCATGAACAAGAATAACTGATGGGATTAAGTGATGTAAACAAAGCTAAAAATATTATAATGGGATTTTGCCATCTCCTTTTCCTGGATCCTGATGTTCCTGGTGACAATTTGGCAGAGTGTTTGAAACCAGGGAGATCCAACCTGTTCTGTTTATTCTTTGTTTTAGAGTTCAAGGTGATAATGTTTGTACTTAAAGGGATTAAGTGATTGATTCAATGGCATTTCTACAAGCCTCTGTAGAACAGAATGGCTTATATTCTATCTCTCCCCCCTCCCCCCGACTTATTACCATAGAAAGGAAATACATTTCTGGTTACTTCTTTAAAATGTGTTGTATTTCAGCAATTCATTCCCATTTAAGTCTGCAATATAACTATAAATTGGATGTTTTTATTTAGTGGTCTTACACCAGTTGAATACATTTTAGTAGTTTTATGGGGAGAGGGTGTATTTTGTAAGTTTTTAAATAATTTTTCAAGCCTGTGGAGACTAAATTTCCCATTAGTCTAAATTATGTCTAATGCTGCTTTGGCTCAGCTTTAAAGTACAGAATTCTCCATTTGTAAGTGCACATGAATATATATTCACTTTTTCGAATGGATGAAATTCTTCATCCACCTTCATCCTAGGCAATTTAACAAAGTACAGTCGAGTGAAAACCGCTATTTTAAAATGATCATTCGGCTGCCCACCTGCTGATTTTCAGGCTTTGGAACATTCATTCTCTCTTCCTATCATGCACAACATTCTATAAATAAATAGCTGTTATTGTCTTTCTGAAGGATTCCCATCTTGGTTACACAGGTGAATAAATTTCTTTGAGTGTCTCATCCAAAAACATCCCTTATTAGGTCTGGCTCCCAAATAAGTCAATGAGTCTGAATTCTCATTTACACTAAGACTACACTATACACCACTCTGGAAGAGCAAAGAGGCTTTAAAGTTAATGTAAATGCAGTTTATCCCCACTATAAGGCCTCTCTACACCATCAGAGAGATGTGAAATGGCCTTAGTGTAAATAACAATCAGGTCTAATGATTTTTGCCATTAATATCAACAGAGCAGGATCAGGACCTATTTTAGCATCTACCTTTCTGAGCCCCAAATCCATACAATAGAGAAATTAAGCTCTGTTCATTTTCACTATGCCAATTTATACCAGCTGGGGATTTAGACCAAGATTTCCAAACGTGTCAGTGATTTTTGGGTGCCTAACTTGAGAAGTCTTAAAAAAAAAAAAAAAGATGCACCCATTTTTAGAAGGCAGATGCTCAGCACTTTTTAAGGCATAAGTTGGACACTCAAAATAGGAGGCACCCAAAATCACTAGCCATTTGTGAAAATACTGGTCCTGGCCCAGAAAAAAGTGAGCAAAATTGTATCAGTTAACTGTTACATGAATATTAGGTGACTAATGAGATGTTTCTTTGTCATTTACACAGACACACAGTGAATGTGATAATAACAAAGACTGAATGATGCGGAGCAGTGGTTCTCAACCGGGGGGGTATGTCAACTCCTCTAAATATTTGATTAGTTCAGTGTTTGTCAACCTCAGGGTTGTGGGACAGGTTGGGGGGGCGGGGAGAGGAGGGGAAGGATCACAAGTGCAGGGCAGACATTAAGGGGAGGCGAGCAGGGCAATTGCCTAGGGCCTCATGCCACAGGAGGTCCCGTGAAACTAAGTTACATGCTTCAGCCCTGGGCAGCAGGGCTCGGGCTTTGGGTGCACTGAAATGCAAGTACAATATTTATATTCCAATTGATTTATTTTCTCATTTTTACCATATAATTATAAAGTAAGCTTTTTTAAGTCAGTGTGCTGTGGCATTTTTGTATTTTTAGGTCTGATTTTGTAAGCAAATAGTGTAAGTGAAGTGAAATTTGGGGTACACAAGACTATTCAGACTCCTGAAAGGGGTAGAGTAGTCTGGAAAGGTTGAGAACCACTGATGCAGAGGACCAGCACTTCGATATAGATATTGCACTTGTGTTTCAATCACAGGTCTCAATCTGGCCTATTTCAGCAGAGGCCAAAACTTGTTACCTTCTGACAAACAGGGTGTGTTAGTGGCTTTAGTCCAGTTCCAAAGGCCTGAAGCCAATGACAATTTTGCCTCTGGTTTCAATGGTGCAGGACTGGAGCCCAAGTGAACAGATCTATATCACATACAAAAAAAAAAAAAAAAGGTTAGTGATATGTCATTAAAGGAACAAAAAAAGGGTAGACAATGTTTAAAAACATGGACTGCAAATGGTCAAAATGGGCGATTTAAATTTATTCTGAAAATAAAGTTGCCAAGAATGGATGCACCACAAAGTCTTCTCTGTGAGCAGCCTTCAAAGAGAAGTTAACTGTTTTTCATTAATCATTTCTGAAGGAGGCCTAATGGATGAAATATTGCTAACTTTATTTTCAGCATGCATTTAAATAATCCATTTTCCCCATTCTGCAATTACAGTAGATATGACATATGAAATTACTGATCATTACTTTCTCTGTGGGCACTGAATAGAATTTTGTGTGCAGCTTCTGACTAGACAAGCCTGGCCATTTGAAGGACATTGAATTAATACCTATCGCAGCTTACTTAGAGGAGGTCACATCTGCTTCTCCTGAAATACTTTTGCAAATTCATTTAGGTTGAAGGTCCACTATTTGCAAACTGAAATAAATGCCTGAATTACACTCATCCACACCAGAATGGCATACCTGCTGTATTGTAGAGCTGGTCAACATTTTTAGTTTTGTTTTGTTTTTAAAAAAAGGGACTTGTAAAAAATTGGTCCGTTTTCTCATTTCTTTCAAAAATTTCCCGTTATTCAAGAAAAAATAAAAATAGCTGAAAACTGGGGAAAAATCAGTTTTTGAAAACCAAAACACATTCCCACCAGTCTTAATTTTTGGAAATTGAGAATCATTTTTTTGGTGTTTTCTACTTTTGAAAAAATGTTCAGGTTTCATTGAAAAACAGTTTTCCTCAAAAAATGTTGGGGAAAAAGTTTTGTTCATTTTTTCTGAACTTTTTCCATGGAAAATAGTTCCAACCAGCTCCCATCTCTTGATTAGAATAGAGGACTAGGGATCAAGAAATCAAGGTTTTATTTTCAGTTCTGCTGGTGAAAACACTATTTTCCCTAAAGCCACTCAATCTCTCCCCTTCACTATGCAATTTCTGCCTAGAACTTTCCACAGCCTTACTCCTGCTTGGCTTCCTGCTACAGACTTGAGGTAGTAGTACACGTATCCCCGTATCTGTTCTCATACAAATGTCTCTGATTTAAAAAGACCAGGGAAGAGAAATACAGAAAAACCTATGCTACACAAAGCAGCGTCACCTCTATATTTGTCAGTTTTCCATGAAGCCTCAATGACAAAATCCTTTTTCTGGTATTCACAGTACTGTAGTTCCTTTGACTTTGTTGAGACAACCCATCTGAGTAATGAAAGCAGAATGTGTTGTGATGTGATCATTAAGAACACAATACTCATTTCATGCTCCTAAATTAAAATAAAATTATGTTATTGAAGGGCACCCTAATATTTAAGAATCAAAATCATTAGATGCCTCCCATTACAAAACACTTGTTTACCGTATTAATAAAGGACAAATTGCAAGGTATATTTTACATCCCCCATTAAACTGGCAGGATTAAGTCTTCACAAAATGTAATTGGGCTTTTTGTGCTTTATTCACATCAAAAGGCAATCTGATACATCCGAGTCTCAATTTATGGCAGAACCCTAGAATTTTTTGCTATTAGTGTCATGACATCCAAAGTCTAATATATTACAATGTTAAGAGGTACACGGTCTTGTAAATTAATCTGTACTGTAGAGAACTGAAATAAGTGACAGAAAGGAGGTAGACTTCTTCCTGACCATTTAGACAGCTCACTATTTTCTCAATATGCTACTGTACCATTATTAATCACTATAATGTATCATTCTTATAAAGTATCATTCAGTCACCGTCAAAGCGAAATATTACATTTTGTTGTGTGGCTTTTCAGGACAAAATCTTGGTTCAGTTTTGCCAAGATTGATAACTGTGGGGCCCCGAGAAGTAAAATATAAAGTAGAGGACCATTTTGCAAACCAGCTTTTCACTTGACATCAGTAGGACTTCAATGGAGCTCAATATCTGGCCTAATAATTTTAGTAAGTGTTTTGCCAACTACCTTCATAATGGAATGGGTAGCCCATGAGCCAGCTTTAGCATTTTATTTTGCTTAGCAACACAAGAAACCTACAAGCCTGTATCCTGCAAGTTATTGGCTTAAGCAGTTAGTATGAGGCTTTGAGGCCTATGACCTTTAACATAAATGGCAACAGTTATCCTGAGTTTTGGGGGAACTGGGAATACTGTACTTGGGGGGGGGGGCTGTTTAAAATGCTGCTAGGTAACCACAGATAGACCATTGACATAAGCTTCACCACAAACTTGCCTTGGCAACAAGTTGGTAAATAGCGAAAATCATTAATATACTAATCTATAGGATAAAAGGCACCCCAATATTATTAGGGTGAGGAAGTTGTATATGGACAAGGAAGCTGGGTATTTAAATGAATATTCATGGCAGCCCCCAGACCCTATAAAAGGCCTGGAAACCATGTAAAGTGGCCATCAGTGAATCTGGACCTGGATCGTTGGACTCATTCGGCATGCCTGGGACAAGGCTGGACCTTTGTCTGCTACCACCAGATCCCCAAAGGAGGTGTGTGTACATGAGCATGTGAGAGAAATGATACAAGATATCACCTTAATGTTTTTGCTATCTTTTTATGTGACCAGGAGCTTTTCTGTCTCTTAATTCTGCTAATGAAAGTGGTTAAAGCTTTACCATCAGTGAGTGTCTTCATTGTGCAGAGTTCCCAGATGCTGAACTTAGGCCCAACAGAATCAAGGTTGATTCTGGGACTAGAACCCTCACTTTGAATTAGAATTAATTGGAAATGTAACCCAAAACTACTAAAGAATCAGGCTACCAGTGCTAAGTATGTGGGTGAGGGAAAAGGACAAGCAGGTTGCAGAATAAATATCTATTAGCATATACTATATTCATCATTACAGATTATACCCAATAGTCCATTTAAACCAAAGTAAGTTGAAAAAACTTATGAAAATAGGCTGAGAGGCTTAATAGGACAGGTAATAAATTTTTAAAGATTTTAAAATTCAAAAAGCAGGGGGGGTATGTAAGCTAAACACACAATGGTCCAAATTCACCCCCCACCCCCATGTCAATCCATGGATTCAAGTGGCCAGCATAGTAACAACCATGAAGTCCTACAGTAGGTATTCTAGCATAAGCAAAATTTTGCAGAGCAAGATACTTTGGTCCTTAGAAGATATATAAATTCATGTATATGTAATGTGCAAGTGTATGTGTGTTATGCTGGGAGTTGCATTAAACATCATTGAAGCTGGAGGGTGTAATAGCTGACCTTCGTTAAGGAGCGAAATAAGAAACAGATGGAACAATAGGAACCACACCCCAAAATACAAGCTACACAGTGCCAGTCAGAAACTGAGCTATGTGAGTGAAGAAGTTTTGGTGAGTACTGTTGGAGGTGTGAGTGAGTGTGAGGAAACAAACAGAGCCACCACAGAAGGAGAGAGAGGCAGCTGTAAGAAAGTGCCAGAGACAGCCACGAAGCACTGGTAGCATGAGAAAAAAACCAAGAGAGTTTTTGGACTAAGTGCTAGCTGGAAGGGGCATGGAATTGTGAGCAAAAAAGAAAAAAACCACACAAACCACCTGTCTCATGCTATTTGATTCCTACTGTGTTCACGGAAACAGGACTTTGTACATTCTCTGTAACACACACACACACACACACACACACACACACACGATTTCATCAAAGAAATACCTGACTCCATCAATTTCTCCCCCTAGTAGAAATAAGACCCTGAACTGTGGCTAACTGCTTTGGTCAAAAAGGATGCAACTATGTACATGTAGTTTACAACAGAAAAAAAGAAAACCCAAAATAAAATCATCCATGAAAGATCAGTTTGGTACTGATCCAAAGTCCACTCATATCAACAGGTGTCTCTGTGGATTTTGAGAGGCATATATCAGGCTATTTGTGACTAAATGTAGGTATTTCATTATCAAAGAAAGAGGGAGGAAGCAATAACTGCCACTATATGCTTCAGAGTGTTATTCGGTTGGTTACATATCATACTAAAGCTATACACGATAACATTTAAAAGTAGCCATTTTTATTAGAGTTATGAAAAAGGTACCAAAAATTAACAAGACAGTGTAAAGGAATGACTCAGCATATGTGATCATGTCACCTTCTATTGACTAGACCCAGAATCTGTAATTAGAACTGGTTTTAAAAAGGTATTTTTCACAAGAAGTTGGGGAGGGAAAAGTATTCAAAAATTGCTGTGAAAATATTTTTCCTTTTAAAGAAATACAAAAAAAAAAAAATCATTTTTCAACTTTCAAAAAAACAAACTAAACTTTTGTTTTTCAAATTTTTCTGAGAGTGTCACATTTTGGTCAAAAAAAGGCACGTGTCAAAATTTGACAAAAACGTAATAATTGTCACCAACTACATTTGTAAAAAGCCTGCTCTGTACAAACCCCAAATAAAATTAGTTCCAAGGCATATGCGGTTTTGGTGCTAGATGTATCAGGTTCGACCCCCATTGTTGACTGGTGTCTGTCTGTCTGTGTGTGTATATATATATGGCCATAATGAATATACTTCTATCTAAGGCTATGTCTACACTGAACAGTCAATCTGGCTGATCAATACACAGGTCTGAGTATGTGCATTAGCCTAGCCAGTGTGTGAGCATCCACATGAAAAAGCCCTACCTGCATTACTGTGTCCTCATTGTTTCTGCACTTTCCTGTGTATGTCTGGGGGCATATCCCATGGTTCTTTGTCTAGAGGTACTCTAGGATTCTTCCCTAAGACAATTGCAGGAGAACTTGTCTGGCCTTTGGGGGGGGGGGGGGGGAATTGTGGGAAGGGCATTCAAGGACTATTAGCCATTTATTTTGCCTGAATCCTCACTGCAACATTAGTGAGTTCCAGTGAAAACTGCACCGGGCTTTAACCTATAGCAGCAGCCTGGGCTTAAAGCACCTCCAAACCCCGGTTAGAGGTTTTTCTGTGCAGATGGTAGGGTGGTTTAGGCTAAAACCTGGGTTAACTGTGCAGTGAATCATGCCATTAACAGATTAGGTCACTGGCTGTTTTATGAACTTTTGCTTTTACGTTTGACCTCATAACCTCACAGTGTTTGTCAAAGAGTGGGGAAAAAAATCTTTGAGACTAATACAAGCCTCCACTCATAATTATAGCTGTGTTGGAGAGAGATGTCCTCTAAAAGCAGCATAAGGGCAGATACGCTATCTGATGTGTTAGTGAGTTTCAGGATCCTGAAATGGGGCCTGGGTTGATTTAAAACTCAAAGGCCATATTTCACCCGCACGTATGTGATTACCCTAGTTACTGAATAATGTGTTAGGCAGCTTCTCTCCTCTGAATACCACACTTTATAGCCCATTTCTTTACCAGGAGCTCGCCAAAGTCAATGGAAAGGCACATACTGATGATACCAGGCTTTGGATCAGGCCTTAGGAGCATGAAAAAGGTTTTCAGTTTGATCAAGTTACATCAAATCAAGTTCCATTCTCTAATAAATTTTCCTATTTCTTTCCTGAAAACATGTTTGTAATTCTTAGAGCTTTATCATAAGCTAGCATCCATTTTCACACCTGCAAATTGTGAGTTCAGTTTTGCACTGACAACTATGGTGTACCTGGCAAAGGCTTCAAATCAGACATCCCAGTAACCTAAATTGCAGGGGCAAATAATGGCCACAAAATTGCATCCCACAGTTAGCAGCTCTTGGAACTATAACATGGTGCAATACCCAGAAAACGGATTTATTTTTTGGTTCAATTAATGTTAACAGTAACGACTGACTAGTGCTGTTCAAACATAACACTAGGGTCATGTTTGCATTTAGAAAACTTGATACAGTTATACAAAATGACTTTAGTGCAAGAATAGCAAGGGAAGGGCAAAAACAAGATGAAAATTTGCATTGGTGCAGCTTTGATGGGACCATGCGAAAGCCTCAGCCTTACTCAAAGTCATTTGACCCTGGTTGCTTCAATTTATATTTATAAACTTGTGGGAAGACTAATAAAACATTCTATATGAAAACTCATGAAAAAAGCAGATCTCCCTAGACATGGCACAGTGCAGCCAAGCAGGAAAAGTCTAGCTCTGCAGAGACAATCTAGTTATAACAAAACAAAATATATTTTACTATAACAAAAATAAAATAATAATCTGCACTCCTAAGGAGGCCAATGAGAGACTGGGAAGAGAGAGAAAATAAGGAATTGGGGTCAGAGCAATGGAGCCTTGGCAGGAGTCCTGGGAAATGTACTGTTGTGAGGGAAATAATAAGCAGGACATCTTCAAAACAGATTTTATGTAAATTTCACTTGATTGATATGGAAGCACAGCATTGCTTGGAAATGCCAGCATTAAAACCATTGTTTTAATCAGCTGTAGGGAATATACATAACAGAATCAGAGAAGTTAGAGATGGTCTTCTACTCCATACTCCCACCCCCAGCCAACGCAGGATGGTTACCTACCGTGCTTTTCATAGGTCTGGATTGGGACTTGAACTATATGCCAGTGCAGACAAGTAAGAATCCTTGCAAAGGCTGTCTGGACCTTGGGTGGGAGCAAGCAGTTACTGTGAGCTTACTTATTCCCCTTTCCAAGGCAGGTGGACAAGGCAGTGTAAAGGAATCTTCTGCCCTTCCTACTTACTGGCCAGCATAGCTTCATGCTGACATAGGCAAGCAGTAAATTAGTCCCAAGCCCCACTTTTACACACACACCCACACACCCACCAGTTATTCAGGGAGGATATAGTACCTCAGAGGAGTGACTCTGGCACATTGTCCCAAAGCCTACACTTGTGGTACCCTTGCCCTGGGGTGTGCCTACAGGCAATCTAATTCCTAAAAAACTTTATCCAGACTAGTTTTAAAGATTTAAATTGGCCCTAGCTATGAGTTTTCAGATATTTCTATCAGGAATTTTTTACTGTTATTCAGCCTTATTTTTCCATTTCCTTAATTCAATTCTATTGCTCCTAGTTAAACTCCATATACATTGTGCTTGTGTCAGAGAGTCACCACCATTGTTCATGGTCCAAATTCCAGTTACATTGGTGCAAGCCAGTTCCCCCTCGTAGGCTTGCCCCAGTACCTTTAGGGTAGAACCTAGAGAAGCAAGGAGTTGTTCACTTTTGAAAAAATGATTTACAAATGGATACTTGACATTCTAGATAATGGTCTCAGTGGCAACGTGAGTGGAATCTGAAACCCAGTTATTTTTCGAACGCTATTTTCTAAAATAAAACCATCGAGAGGGAGGAGGGTTTTGGGGGAGGCAGAGTAACCAACACTTGCATTAAGTGGCACCAATTGTTTTATAACTAAACAGCAGTTAGAGCGCCTTTCATAAGTCTTTTAAGAACATAACATTTGCAGTCACATCAGTGTTCGTCTGAACTACTGTGTACGTAGCCTAGAGTGTCAGAATTTGGTAGAAACTATATCTGAGTAAAGCATTGTTTTCCCTTATCAGGTTCTCTTAATGTAGCTTCACTAGAATTAGCTACAATGATTTCTTGCAGAGATTTCTGTTCTTGAACTTCACGTGCTTGCCACTGGCACAAGGAACTAAAGGCTTTATCCAGCTCCCATTAGAATCAATGGAAAGGCTCCTATTGACTCAGTGGAAGCCAGGTCAATCATGAATCACATCACCTGTATCGCTTTGCTTATAAGCAATGTCCTTTCATCCCACAACTCCACCTAAGGAAATATGGTTTGAATCTTCCCTTTCTGATGCGAGAGAAGAAATGTTGTCAGCTCACTAACACATATTCTTCATGCCAAACATTTCACTTATTCTGCAGCCTCTAGGCAGCTTAAGAATTATGCTTTCAGACTGCTTTCAAATTGAGTTCATAATTTTCCTGCAAAAAATACAGTATCAAGAGATGTGCAGTATCTTGTATATAAGCTGAAGATATTTTGTGAAATTGACCTTTTTGGCATACTATACGTTCATGTCAGGCAGAAGTCTCATATTAAACACAGTTTTACAGACTGATAAAATAACTTTTGAAAAGAAAAAATATCCACCAAGAAACTTGATGTGTCTGCTTTAAGTCATAGTCTCTGAAAAATTTGTTTGATGCAAAGGCTTCCAGCTCTATCACCTACCACTTGATGCAAAATTCCTGTTCCAAACCTGGCAAAGTGATTATTCTTTGTATTATACAAAATTTGAAATGTTGCAATGGAAATGAGAAAAAGATAGTGGTAAGCAGCTTTTAAAAATAATTTTAATCCTTGCATAGAGATGAAAGACTAAGCAAATTACAGCAAGAACAAACACACACTAGTGCCCATTAATGCAAAAAAGTTATTCATAAGGAGGTGTAAGTTAGATTTCATAGCACTCATTGAGGGCCAGACTCATGTTCAATAATAGCTTATCCCATAGACAATTCTACTGACATCAGTGAGACTACTGATGGAGTAAGATGCTGCTCCCTAGGAGTTAGGGTATCAGAACCTGGTACTTTGATACTAGATAGTCTAAAAGAGTCTCTTACCTGTGTGTAAGCAAGAATAAGGGAGTCTAAGTTGATAAAACTGCCACTGGAGAGACAGAAGATATATATTAAAGCAGGGTAACCATAGAAGCTCTCTCAGTCAACTACTTCTGAGTCCTTGCTAGCCTGGTTAAAGTGAACTGCCTCCACTTGGAAACAATCAAAGTTTTGCAGTATGGGGAATTTTTGTGATATTTTGCATATGGCCTGGACTTTGAACTGCTCCACGTTTGGAAGAGTAACATGCTTCATTTTAAATTTCCAGTCCACCAGACGTTCCACATAATTCAGTGAAAAATAAATGGAAAAAGCAAGCTAAATTTCTGAAGCATACCTACTATTTGTGAGGGCAAGACTGACAGTTTGAGAAATTTGTCTCTCTGAAACATGAACTCTGATTGGCTTTATGAAATTGTTGTATCATGAAATGCCTCCGTGTATATTGAATCAGCCATTTGCTGCTCAGGCTGGTGTCACGTATCTCCCAGGCTAGGAATAATTGAGAGTGATTACTTGAACAGCATTTCTTTCAAATGGAGCACCATATTATGATGAGGTGGCTTCAGCCCAGGAGCAAATACCAGCTCTATTCAGATAGTCTGCAGGAGAAGGGGTTGGAGCAGTAGGAAAAAAAAAAAAAAAAAAAGTAAAAAACAAGGTGCTAGAAATGGCTTTTAAAAAAGCCTCTGGCAGTTTCAGGGAACACAAAGGGATCTGCTCTCCATGCGAGGGAAACCTGTTGACTGCCAGAACTGAACAAGAAGGGGAGCTTGCTGCAGAAGTGAGAGGAGACTCCATTATCAGGAAAAAAATGCTGATCCAGGGGGATGGGGTCCAGGAGACAGGACTTGGGGCATTGAACTAAAACCCAAAGAACCCTCAAAAGTGGTGAGGATCTGAGGGAGGGAACTGCGTACAGATTATAAGGAAGCAATGCCATGATTAGGTGAACTTACTTCACGTAAGATGGTAAGGGCCTAAGTATGTAATGGATGTATATTGGCTAGTAATTCATAGATTCTAGGACTGGAAGGGACCTCGAGAGGTCATCGAGTCCAGTCCCCTGCCTGCATGGCAGGACCAAATACTGTCTAGACCATCCCTGACAGACATTTATCTAACCTACTCTTAAATATCTCCAGAGATGGAGATTCCACAACCTCCCTAGGCAATTTATTCCAGTGTTCAACCACCCTGACAGTTAGGAACTTTTTCCTAATGTCCAACCTAGACCTCCCTTGCTGCAGTTTAAGCCCATTGCTTCTTGTTCTATCCTTAGAGGCTAAGGTGAACAAGTTTTCTCCCTCCTCCTTATGACACCCTTTTAGATACCTGAAAACTGCTATCATGTCCCCTCTCAGTCTTCTTTTCCAAACTAAACAAACCCAATTCTTTCAGCCTTCCTTCATAGGTCATGTTCTCAAGACCTTTAATCATTCTTGTTGCTCTTCTCTGGACCCTCTCCAATTTCTCCACATCTTTCTTGAAATGCTGTGCCCAGAACTGGACACAATACTCCAGCTGAGGCCTAACCAGCACAGAGTAGAGCGGAAGAATGACTTCTCGTGTCTTGCTCACAACACACCTGTTAATACATCCCAGAATCACGTTTGCTTTTTTTGCAACAGCATCACACTGTTGACTCATATTTAGCTTGTCGTCCACTATAACCCCTAGATCCCTTTCTGCCGTACTCCTTCCTAGACAATCTCTTCCCATTCTGTATGTGTGAAACTGATTTTTCCTTCCTAAGTGGAGCACTTTGCATTTGTCTTTGTTAAACTTCATCCTGTTTACCTCAGACCATTTCTCCAATTTGTCCAGATCATTTTGAATTATGACCCTGTCCTCCAAAGCAGTTGCAATCCCTCCCAGTTTGGTATCATCTGGGAACTTAATAAGCATACTGTCTATGCCAATATCTAAGTCGTTAATGAAGATATTGACCAGAGCCGGTCCCAAAACAGACCCCTGCGGAACCCCACTTGTTATGCCTTTCCAGCAGGATTGGGAACCATTAACAACAACTCTGAGTACGGTTATCCAGCCAGTTATGCACCCACCTTATAGTAGCCCCATCTAAATTGTATTTGTCTAGTTTATCGATAAGAATATCATGCGAGACCATGTCAAATGCCTTACTAAAGTCTAGGCATACCACATCCACAGCTTCTCCCTTATCCACAAGACTCGTTATCCTATCAAAAAAAGCTATCAGATTGGTTTGACATAATTTGTTCTTTACAAATCCATGCTGGCTATTCCCTATCACCTTACCACCTTTCAAGTGTTTGCAGATGATTTCCTTAATTACTTGCTCCATTATCTTCCCTGGCACAGAAGTTAAACTAACTGGTCTGTAGTTTCCTGGGTTGTTTTTATTTCCCTTTTTATAGATGGGTACTATATTTGCCCTTTTCCAGTCTTCTGGAATCTCTCCGTCTCCCATGATTTTCCAAAGATAATAGCTAGAGGCTCAGATACCTCCTCTATTAGCTCCTTGAGTATTCTAGGATGCATTTCATCAGGCCCTGGTGACTTGCAGGCATCTAACTTTTCTAAGTGATTTTTAACTTGTTCTTTTTTTATTTTATCTGCTAAACCTACCCCCTTTCCATTAGCATTCACTATGTTAGACATTCCTTCAGACTTCTCAGTGAAGACCAAAACAAATAAGTCATTAAGCATCTCTGCCATTTCCAAAGTTCCTGTTACTGTTTCTCCCTCTTCACTGAGCAGTGGGCCTACCCTGTCTTTGGTCTTCCTCTTGCTTCTAATGTATTGATAAAAAGTCTTCTTGTTTCCCTTTATTCCCGTAGCTAGTTTGAGCTCATTTTGTGCCTTTGCCTTTCTAATCTTGCCCCTGCATTCCTGTGTTTGCCTATATTCATCCTTTGTAATCCATCCTAGTTTCTATTTTTTATATGACTCCTTTTTATTTTTTAGATCATGCAAGATCTCATGGTTAAGCCAAGGTGGTCTTTTGCCACATTTTCTATCTTTCCTAACCAGCTTTTGGGCCCTTAATAGTGTCCCTTTGAAAAACTGCCAACTCTCCTCAGTTGTTTTTCCCCTCAGTCTTGATTCCCATGGGACCTTACCTATCAGCTCTCTGAGCTTACCAAAATCCATTTATATAAGTAAATGCAAAAGTAACAAATAATATAAATGTTGGCATAATTTAGTGTTGTCAGTAAGACTTCTGAATAAATGGAAACAAAGCCTTTTTAGCTTACTGAATATTCCATTCTTCTATTTTTGGAATGTCCCTGACTTGGGTACAAAACAAAGACAGCCTGCCAAACAATCAGTGAAAACAAGGGAAGTCCCTGTCAAATAATAAGACCAATAGTTTTGTTAATGCTAACAAGCAGAATGTCATTAGTGGTCACAAATATCAATTATATAAGAAACTAGAGGAGTGTGTTGATAAAAGTAGGGTGTTATCTTGGGTATAAAGAGCATACTGTGATGCAAGCCTGTGTTGATGTAAATGTAGCCAAAGTGGCCTGCCATATCTCACCTGATCACTGGGGTGTGGCATTCTATACCTATGCTGAAATAAACCTGTTCCTTAGATTTGAACTTGGAGCTAGCAGTCGTTTTTGTCTGCTACAGCAAGCAGTGGCTCTGTGCTTTGCTAAGTTTGCATGGTAACTTGTAGACCTGGTTGGTGGTCCTGAAACATCCTTACACAGGTGTTTGTTTTGACTAGATCTATTTATCTGCATTTAGCCTAAAATAACTCATAGTCCAAGTTACAACTCAATATGAATACATACCTGGGTCATACCTTTAGGGCACAATTTATAATGGAAATGTTGACAGACTTAAGAATATACCACCTCCTACTAGTGCTGCTAATGTACTTGCAAGGAGCTAATCCTTATTTATCTAATTGTGCTTTTATATTTACTTACGGATTCCCTCAGCCTTCTGAATATTTTACAATGTAGGCTAACTTGCACAGCCTTTTAATCAAATAGACTGCCTGAGAGGAAGAACACAGTGAGAGATTTGATTGGAAAACAGTCTCAGTTTGAATGAAGAAGGATTTACCATATATCAAAGCACAGTGCCCCCATCCTCTAGACTGGAATAGTAGGGAGAATTAGAAATGATCAGACAATAATTTGCCCCAAAGGCTTGGGTTCTATTTGAGTTAGGATTGGTTCTTGTTCTATTCCAATAGAACTCAGTTACATTCTGGCTTTTAAAAAGTCACCCTGGGACTTTGTAACATTAGTGTTTCCACCCAAGCTAAAAGAGGGATGCCCCTTTTTTTAAAATGTATAAATACCTAAAGCAGATGGGCACTCTGCATCTTGCCCTGACACCACAAAGCATTGGTGCTTTATTCTTTAGTGGCGCAGCCCTATAAGATGCAGAGCACACACAGCTCAAATTGAAAGGAACAGGAATAAAGGATACATCACAACTGACAGAATCAGACCCTATCTGTTCTTCAGATTCTAATCAATTTATGATCTGATAAGCTGGTCCAGGATATAAAATGAGAGACAGTAAAGAGATTGGAGAGGACAGGCAGTCTGGGGTATGTCCAAGGATAGACCTCTAGTGATCGCTGCACAAGGGCACAGGAAGGGAAGTCAGTTCGGAGATATGGGTTGTGTTTGGTTTTGTTTTTTAAATATTGTTGCCAGTGCACTGGGTTGTGCTTTTTTTCCCCTTTTTTTCTTTTCTTTTTTGGTATTTTACTCTTGTTGCCAATGCACTGGAATATAACCTTGTATCCCTTGAATCTTTACAATTTTTAGGCTCTGATCTCTGAAATCCAGCTGACCCTGTGTCACAATCACATATTTTAAAAGTCTGGATAGGTGCCTATAGAGTTTGTTTCCAGAGTTCACTCACCTCTAATTAAAAAGTAAGTGAAGCTCTAAGCTGAATTAAACCTTGAGGTAGGATGACCAGGGTCTGGTTTTCGACCAGAACACCCTGTCGAAAAGGGACCCTGGCGGCTCCAGTCAGCACCGCCGAACAGGCCGTTAAAAGCCCGGTCAGTGGTGCTGCGGCGTTAAGGCGGACTAGTCCCTACCCGTCCTGGGGTACCACGCTGTGCTCCGGAAGCAGCCAGCGGGTCTGGCTCCTAGGCGGGGGAAGCCACAGGGCTCCATGCGCTGCCCGAGCACTGGCTCGGCACTCTGCCAATGGGAGGTGGGGTGGAGCAGCACGCCACGGAGCCGCCTGCCCCCCCACCTAGGAGCCAGACCTGCTGGCCGCTTGCAGGGTGCAGCACGGACAGACAGGCAGCCTGCCTTAGCCCTGCTGCACCACTGACCGGGAGCCACCCGAGGTAAGCCCATGCCCCAACCCCAAGCCCCAACGCCCTGCCCCAGCCCTGAGCCTCCCCACACCTGGAGCCCCTCCTGCACCCCAAACCTTCCACACCCCAACCCCCTGCTTAAAACCACAGCCCCCTCCCACATCCCAAACCCCTCATCCCCAGCCCCACCCCAGAGCCCTCACCCCCTCCTGCACCCCAACCTCCTGCCCCAGCCCAGAGCCCCCTCCTGCACCCTGAACCCCTTATTTCTGGCCCCACCCGAGAGCCCACACCCCCATTTAGAGCCCCCAACCCCTCCCACGCCCCAACCCCCTGCCACAGCCCAAGTGAGGGTAGAGGAGAGCGAGCCACTGAGGGAGGGGGAACATAGTGGGGGTGCGGAGCCTCGGGGAGGATGTTCAGTTTTGTACAATTAGAAAGTTGGCAACCCTACCTTGAGGGCTTCAGAGTTTATAAAACAGTGAGCATTCAACAAAGTATCACACAGCTCTGTCGCTGAACCTCATTGACCAAATGTTCTAAGGGGATTCAAACTGGTCTTTGATTTTGCACAACTCTCTTTGGCACCTATGTTCTCAGTGTTCGATATCTGGTGGAGATATATTAACTATAATTATGCATGTACATTTGGTAATTAGATGTAGAACAATCCAGCTTGCATGTGCAAATAAAAAGTGCATTGGAAAAAAGCTATGTAATTAAATACAGTTTGCTCACTGATATCTGAGATTTTGCACACACAAAAACCACCACCTTACTATTTTGCAGCTAAGGGCCCAATTCTGCAAGGTGCTACATGTCCACAATTTCCATCAGCTAAATGAGAACCCCTTGCAAGCCTGAGAGATTTTATCATCTGCCCCTAAGTCTTTGTACATCTCAATCTTGCAAAATTGGGAGTGCCTCTTAGAAGGCAATTCTTGGAGTGGAGGATCCTCAGCAATTTCTAAGACAGGGTAGGCAACCTATAGCACGCGTACCAAAGGCGGCATGCGAGCTGATTTTCAGTGGCACTCACACTGCCCGGGTCCTGGCCACCAGTCCGGGGGGCTCTGCATTTTAATTTAATTTTAAATGAAGCTTCTTAAACATTTTAAAAACCTTATTTACTTTACATACAACAATAGTTTAGTTATATATTATAGACTTATAGAAAGACCTTCTAAAAAAAACGTTAAAATGTATTACTGGCATGTGAAACCTTAAAATTAGAGCGAATAAATGAAGACTCGGCACACCACTTCTGAAAGGTTGCCGACCCCTGTTCTAGGAGGTGCTCGGCCTCTTGCAGAATTTAATGCGACAAGATGTAAAAGCACAAGTTTGGCAGTCATTTAGAATCTTCAGTCCTACACGTCTTTACATGCAACTCAATGGAAACAGTTTGGCCAATGGCTGCTTTTTATCTGTGACACCCCAGGTGTCGAATCTTGTGTGCCATGTCTCATCTATGTCAAATAATACGCTCATGCTTAGGTAACAATACAATGAAGTCCCCTTAAAGGGAGCACTGACAATGATTAAGTCAAATATGAAAGCCACAGATTGTTTTAATGCATTGTAATGTGGGAATTGCCTTTCTGGTTATAATGAGCCTCTGCTTATAGTGGAGCTGTCCTGTGGAAAAAATGGTTATTAGAAGTTTCTACTGTATTACAATCTTGTAATAATGAATAAAGCTGCCAGTTCTATATTACCAAAGATAAAACAGATGAAATAGCTGTTTGAGAAAAGCTAGACGCTCAGCCTCAATTATTCTATAGTTTGTATCAATAGATGTGAGAAATCCTGTGGGAGGACAGAACGCACTAGGTGATTTAAAAGGTGTAATGTCTCTTATTTTGTCCAAGAAAAGCTTATTAGTTTTGCTGTGGAGCGATTTTAGAGGTGAAAGGAATGGAACAGAAATGAATCAATGTAATATTTCTGAAAGAAAAGTCTAGTTTAATAACAAGCAGATGTAATGTATGAGCAGATACAAGAAAAGCCTTCAAGATGATAGTTTTGTGTCAGTTTCTGACAAGATGAAGATGTGGTAGAAAGATTATATATTGCATTTTGCATTGGTTTCTGTTAACTTGTTACTGTGAAAATTGTGTTGTCTCCCCTTGCCTCTTCAGCTTGTCACTGTTGAATGAAAGCACCCATTTTTATTTATCTGATTGTGCTAAAAAGTGACACTGTCAGGAAACCAGGAGTCCTTCTACTGCATTTGCTTCTAATACATACAAAGAGAAATCTAGGCTAAGAGGGGAAAACAGCAATAACTACCGCAGCAATTTGTTTTGCTTTCCACATGTAGCACCTTTATAGTGAAGTGTCTCAGTAAACAACCAGTTATGGCATGAAACAGGATCCTAAACGTCACTTATAAATCACATTTTGTGGCCAAACATCAAGAATCAAGCAGCCTCAAGCTGTATTATCTTGCCCTTTCTTCAGGCTCCTTGATAGGCAAATGACACCAACTAAATCTCCTTTACAAGGTCAGTACACTGGGTGTCAGTTGGTCTAGGGGACAAAGTTGGAGTCCAGCTGAATGCAAGAGTATAAATTGCACCTCCTTGGATATCACTTCTGAATCTTCACCATTCCCCAGAGCTCATATCCTACACAGGCAAAAAAAAAAAAAAAGACTGGAAGAAATATAATATAGAAGTAGAAGTGGTTGTGCATTTAAATTTAGGACAAGTCTTCATTCTAAGGTGGTTGTTCATGTATGTGTGTGTTTATATTGTAATGCAAGTTGAAGTAAGGTGTGAGAGACTGTCAGGACCCTGCATGAAGATGCGCACTTATGCTGCTGGCTGCCAGACCAAATAGGTCTTCATTACCTCCAGTCCAGGAGTATTAAAGGACTTGTGTTTAATCCCTTCTGAATCAGAGAGGCAAAGGATGAAACAAGAATTCTTGCAGACAAAAAAAACCCTAAAAACACCTAAGTCAGAAAAAGCTCAGGTTAAGGCTGATGTCTATTTAAGTTTAGAATAAATGAAACCCCCCAGAAAAAGAGGGTGATCTGGACAGTAATCCTGCCTGAGAGTGGTAATCCTGCGAGGGAGCAGGGAAGCACAGACAAATCATCATGCAAAACATGAGAAGGTCTGGATGATTAGTTGTGGAAGATTAGCTTTGAGGGGGGGGGGGAAAAACAAGAGTCATCCTTGGAGCACCTTAGAGTAATAAATTTGGGCATAGTCTCTAAGGTGCCACAAGGACTCCTCTTTTTTTGCTGATACAGACTAACACAGCTACCACTGAAATCTAGCTTTGAGGAGGTAGTTTTGAGGATGGACTGTAAGGAAGGGAGTGAGGTTCCTTTGTGTAATGAAGAAACAAAGCTTTTCCAGCTATACATTTTCAAGTGGGGAAAGGAAATGAAGGGTTCTCAGTATCTGGCAGATGATAGCATGCAAGGGGAGAGGAGATGGCATCACTTGAGTTTGAACTTGAGGCAGAATGAAACAAAGCCAGCCGAAGGAACTGGAGGATGGAACAGCAAGCAAGGCAGATTAATTTAGCAATAGCATGATAAATTGACTGGATTGGAGCAGGTCATGGACCCCCATGGGTGGCAAAGAAGCAATAGATGAAATAGACCACTGGGAACAGAGTGAAAGGTGATTTATGGTAACAGAAGGAGAAGTGGCATGATTTGGATGAGAGGAGACAAGAACTTGGAGGAGTCAAAAATAATTGGAGTATGAATGAATGGGAGGATAGTGGAATTGTCTGAAGAAGTGGGAGATCATGTAATGGGGAAGAGAGAGAGTTCAGTTTTGGACATGTTTAATGCAAATGACAGGATATCATGACGGAGGTAACAGGCCAGCCATGATGTGACCCTCAGTCAAAGGGGAAAGATCAACAGAGTATACCCATCACAATAACTTTTTCCTTTTAAAGTTAAGCTTTAATAGGTTTTTAGAGACTGGCCTCATTTTTTGGTAAGTGCATAGAGCGACTTAATCCTGGGCACAAAACTACATCCGCAACTGAGACTTTATAGATATCAAAATCACCAATTTGTGGATGCAATCAGGAACCTCAATGTCTTACATTGTACTAAAACAACAAGGAGTCTGGTGGCACCTTAAAGACTAACAGACCGGACTCCTTGTTGGTTTTGTGGATACAGACTAACATGGCTACCCCCTGATACTTTACATTGTACTGTCCCACTAATACTTGCACCCACAAAAATATAGGTGTGCTTACATCTTATTCCCCAGAGCAGGGACGGAACAAGCAGTGGCAGTGCAAGCCCTGCCAGTGTGCCCAAAACTTGTCCTGAAGGTCCCACATTGAGGAGTTAGATAATTCAGTCACCAGGGCCACTTGACCTATGAGTCTCTGCTGATCATGAACACCATTGCCACAATTATGATAGTGCTTTTCCTGATGAGGATACTTGTCCACTAGAAGCCTGAGAACACAAGAGATATCCCTAAGTGATTAGGGACCTGATTGGGGGGGAGGGATGCTCAGTGGTTTGAGCATTGGCCTGCTAAACCCAGGGTTGTGAGTTCAATCCTTGAGGGGGCCACTTAGGGATCTGGGGCAAAATCAGTACTTGGTCCTGCTAGTGAAGGCAGGGGGCTGGACACGATGACCTTTCAGGGTACCTATCTCATAGAACTGGAAGGGATATCTCCATATATTTTAATTTATCCAAAGCACACTGAAGTCAATGGAAAAGATGCCTCTCAACTTAAGTGGCTTTGAATCAGGCCTCAAGAGTAACAACTTCTGTCCTAATCATCCTGTCTGAATCTGAACCATGGGCTAAAGATAAAAAGAGCTCCACATCTCCTGAAGTATTCTCCACCCTCCTTGCATAATGTTTTTCCCACTTGTTCATTTGTTTATATATTTGTAGTCTGTGCCTGTAGTCTTGATAAAGCACTTAGTGACGGTAAGCTAGCTTTGTATCTCATTTGCTCCCGCATGAGAGATTTTGGCTCTCCTTAGACAGGCTGTGTGTGCTCTTACAATTAAATCACTAGCAGATGTAAAACCTATTTTAATCCCTTTTAGAGTGTGCAACTACAAATAAGTGCTAAGAAATAAACATTTTACAAGTAGAGGGGTACATTTGTGTATAAGAAGTATTCTCTATACCTGTGAGATTCCTGCTGTGGCACCCACAATACAGACTTTCAAGTCACTGTTCAATATTGTTCCCAAATGAATGAAATCTTAAATGTTGCGTAGTGTTCATCTGAAACTAGTGTGTTTCTGGGATTCCAGAAGATTGCAGTTAAATCCTACAGAACAAATAACTCATACTTCACAAACAAGACGTTTCACCCAAAGAAAACCTGTTGCACCAGACAAGGGCAGCAAAGGAGAAAAGTTAACAGATGTAAGGAAAAAGGAACAGAGCTCACACAGAAAGACCTGGTTAACAACAATGAAAGCTGGTAAAACAGTAAGCATAGTAGAGAGACAAGGTAGGCGAGGTAATGTCTCTAATATCCTGGGACTGACGTGACTGCAACTCCACTGCATACAGCTAAACAGTGTTAAGCAAACATCCATAACAAATTTAAAGTAGAGTTTAATGACATACTATATGGGCAAGTTTGTACCCAACTGGTCAGTTAAAACTGAGGGTGCCCACCACCAACCACTGCAGCATGCAGACACTGAATGGTCATGGCTTCCAGTTTATCACAAAGAATGGAAGCTACTGGATAAGTTTTGGTGACAGAACCGCTGTTAATCCTTTTTCAAGCACAATAAAAAGGGCACCGTCTATAGACTCCTATAACAGGATCATGAAGGTGCATGACATACGCAGCCAGGTCATTGGACAGGGGAGAGCAAGCCTATGTTCCCTGGGATTGCACCAGTGAGACTCAGAGCAGAATTAAGCACTCCATGTGTAATTTAGGCCTGGTCTACACTAGTCTGTTATTTCGGAATTAGTCGAGTTAATAAAAAAAAAGATTCCGTCCAAACGGCCAAACCATTTCCCCCCCCCCCCCCGATTTAAAGGGCTCTTTAATCCGATTTCTGTACTCCACCTCGGCAAGTGGAGTGGCGCTTAAATCGGGATCGCAATCCCGGATTAATGTTATTGGCCTCCGGGAGCTATCCCAGAATGCTCCCTTGTGACTGCTCTGGACAACACTCAACTCCGATGCACTAGCCAGGTGGGCAGGAAAAGCCACAGGAACTTTTAAATTTCATTTCCTGTTTGGTCACCATCAGTACAGCTGACCATGCAGAGTCCATCATCACAGGAGATCACGCAGTCCCTGATTCGCAGACGAGCTCCAGCATGGTCCGAACATGAGGTACTGGATCTCATCGCATGTTGGGGAGACTAATCTGTTATGGCAAAACTACGTTCCAAAAAAGGAATGCAAATATGTATGCTAAAGGCTCCAGGGCCATGACAGAAAGAGGCTACTCCAGGGACACAGCAGTGTCATACAAAAAAAATCAAGGAGCTCAGGCAAGCATACCAAAAAGCCAGGGAGGTGAATGGGCGCTCTGGGTCACAGCCCCATACATTCTGCTTATACCTTGAGCTACATGCAATTATGGGGGGGTGACACCACCACTACCCCACCACCATCCGTGGACACCTGCAAGGGGGGGGAAGATGCACGGAGCGAGGAGGAAGAGTCATTGGGAGGACAAAGAGGACGACAGTGCACAGGCCGCAAGTGGGGAATCCGTTTTCCCCCCTAGCCAGGAACTATTCTTAATGCTGGAGCCAATAGCCTCCCCCACTCCCAGGGCGGGCTCCCAGACCATGACCCTGGAGAAGGTACTTCTGGTGAGTGAGAGCCTGATCGGAGCCACGCAGTGGGGGGGGGAACCCAGCCACGCTGGGCTGTTTGCGTTTAGTTTAAAGGGCTCATCCCTGGTCAGTGCCTCATCGGAGCCACGCGGTGGGTGCGAGGGAGGAGGGGTGGTGTGTGAAGCAATCATCCCAGAGACCCCGCAGGCCCTCCTTTTATATGGCAAACCCACCAGGTATTGCTTGCTATGGGAAAGGGGGCCCAGCAGTTTGAAAGCATTAAAATGAATGTAGAAGAAGCAGATCCCCGTGTGCCCCTAGGCTGCCTGCAAGCTGAATTCTGTTGCCTGGCTGTGTGTGATGGCTTACTCATACCAAAGTGTCCCCTTTGTTCTCTGAAATGTATCTTAAAATACTACCCTCCCTTTTTCTCCTCCTGCAGGTGCAAATGTTTCAATGCGGCCCCTATCTACTCCGTCCCAGAGGCTGGTCCAGATCAGAAGGCGGAAAAAACTAACTCGGGACGACATGTTCTCCGAGTTCATGCAGTCATCCCGCACGGATAGGGCCCAGCTGAATGCGTGGAGGCAAACAATTGTGGAGTCCCGTAAAGCATTACAGGAACTCAAAGAGAGGAGGGACTTGCGTGATGAGAGCAGGCAGGTTGCTATGGTCAAGCTCATGGGGGAGCAAACTGACATGCTCCTCTGTATGGTGAATCTAATGCGGGAAAGGCAGGAAGACCACAGACTGCCGCTGCAGCCCCTGTATAACTGCCCTCCATCCTCCCCAAGTTCCATAGCCTCCTCACCCAGACGCCCAAGAACACAAGGGGGGAGGCTACGGTGACCCACACACAACCCCAGAGGATCGCCCAAGCAGCAAAAAGCTGGTATATGCGAACTTTTGATTTGTTTTCTGGACTGTAGACGTACCCTTAGGGAGGTGGTGAATCAGTAGTAATGTTATTCAGACTCGGTGCTCTGAACAGGGATATTCAGATATTACTGATAGTTTTGCACGGTTATGGTGGAGCTAATCACCTTTGTTTCACTGTCTCTTGGCCATGCACACAGCAACACCCTATTACAGAATGATGTGCATTACCATACCTAAAATACATCAAGGATTGCAGAAAGAACTGGGCAGTCTGTCCTGCAGAAAGATTTGCTGGTGTACCTGAAAATAAAGGGCTGTACAGATTTCAAGGCCAGATGGGACCATGGCGATTATCTAGTCTGACCACCTGTATGACAGAGGACCTAGAACTTCTCAGAAAATAATTCCTTTGGAACTAGCATACCATTTAAAAAGTCATCCAATCTTGATTTTAAAATTTCCAGCAATGGCGAATCCACTGTGTCCCTTGATAAATTGTTCCAATAGTTAATTACCACCCCTCCGGCCGTTTTAATTTTCTTCCATTCTGGATTGGTCTAGCTTCAACTTCCAGCCATTGGATCATGTTCTACCTTTCTCTGCTAGATTGAAGAGCCCATTATCAAATATTTCTTCCCCACATAGGTACTTATAGACTAATTGAGTCTCCCCTTAACCTTCTCTTTGTTAAAATAAAATAGATTAAGCTCCTTAAATCTATCGCTATACAGCTAATCCTTTAATCATTTTTGTGGCTCTTCTTTAAACCCTCTTCAATTTATTAACATCCTTCTTGAATTGTTGATACCAGAACTGGACACAGTATTCCAATAGTAGCTGCATCAGTGCCTCATACAGAGGTAAAAATAATTTCCCTACCCTACTTGAGATTCCCCTGTTTATGCACCCAAAGATCATCTTAGCCCTTTTGGCCACAGTGTCACACTGGGAGTTCATGTTCTTCTGGTCATCCACCATGACCCCATTCTGACTGCTAGTATAGATGCAGAAGGCAAATGAGACATTTCCCCATCCTAGCACATATGTGAATGGAATAGCTGTAATTTGGATTCAAACGCTGGAAGGAAAACAGGAAAGTGGGTAGTTCAACTAGCAGAGCCACCAGCTCCTAAATGACGAGGAGTCCAGTGGCACCTTAAAGACTAAGATTTATTTCGTGGGTAAAAAAAACCCACTTCTTCAGATGCAGCTCCTAAATGGGATGTCTGGGCCTGGTGGGAATCTGGCAAGGCAGCATAGACTACTCCTGTAGAACAGGACTAAATCCTGCTGCCCTATCTGCTCTCCCCAACATCCAGGTACCAATATTGCCAATCCCAAGAATTCAAAACTCAAGCATCAAGCCTCACTAGGGGTGCCAGAACACAGGGGAGGAGTGAGTGGGAGTTGGGTCGGGGGGGAGGGCAGCAGTGTGAGGGCAGGGGCTTGAGAGAAGGGATGGAGCCATGGTTTGGGCACTGGTAGCCCCTCCACTTTTAGGGAGCTTCCACCAATCCTGGGCCCCACAAAATAATGGGACGACTCCAATTTATTTATTTAACAAATACAGCTTAAAAAAAAATCCGATGTTTTTATTTGCCTTCTGTTTTTTGAGCCTTTAATGTTCAATTGATTCATTTTTTTCAAGCTTTTCTCCACAACAAGGGCTAGAAACTTATTTTACTAATGCAGCAGGCTAAAGGGAAATCCCTGTTCTCCTGAAGATGGCTCCATTTGGATTTGAGAGGGGATTAGGCTCACATCCCTATCCTCTAAAGATCTGGGATAAAGGAAGCAGGCAAGCCGTAATCACATGGATTTGTGGCTTAACAAAACCCATCAAATAACGAGACAAAAAATCAAAAAAGAGTTGGCAACACTGAGGCACTACCATTGGGAAGGATGCATCAATCACCATCTTAAGAGGCCTAATGAGGCACCAGTAGTGGTACCAAGTTTCATTTCAAAAGTAAAACCAGCAATTTTTGCCTTTTCTTTTTTTAAAAAAATTGAGATTCTCACTATAATTTTCACACTGAATCATTTCAAGCAGTTTTCACACACACACACACACACACACACAGTTTTTCAAGCAATGCTCTTCATGGTGTGTAAATGGACATCCATACAAATTCACTGGGTGAAGGTAGCTTCCTTCTTTTCAGGTGAATTACTCTTTTCTCCTCAGGATGTTATAGGATTTTCTCACCTGCTTAAAACAAAACTGATTCTGAGGTTCAAACAGCCTCATGTACCCTGAGAAGGCTTAGGCCAAGACTTCAGCAAGTTCCTATTGATTCAAAAAGTCAGGCCTCTTACAAGTTAGGCCCACAAAAGTCATTTGTTGTTTTTTGGGGGGGGCTAATCTTGGCCTTCGACTTTGAGGGCCAGATCCCCAGATACTGTAAATGGGAGTAAGCACATTGACTTCAAGGGTGCTATACTGATTTATAGCATCTGAGGATCCCAGAGCACACAGGTGTCAAGAACCATGGTTGAATTCAATAAGTGACATTCATCACTTTGCAGAGCCAATAAGGATCCTGTAAATTGGCATCCCCTCTGCCCCATAATACTTGGGCAAACAAAATCCAAGTTGGACTTGGAACATTCTTGTTCCCTTTAATAATCGGTAATTCCAATACACCAGAAATACTCCCCCCTCCATAGTTGTTTACCTGGTGACAAGCTTGTTCCTATTATATTGGATTAGAGTTTTCTTCTCCCTGCTCTTTGCTTCTATCCTTTCCTGGTCCACTTCCAAGAACTGAACATTTCTACTTTTCCCATTAGGCTTTAGCTTTTGTGTATTTTGCTTTATTGGAACTGGCAACATGAAACCATTTAAACACAGCTCCATCTGTCAGAGTCAGGTCCGGCACGTAAGGTGTCATGTTTGATTTCATATTATCATTTGTTGTGTAGTCAGTAAGGGCTAAAGAAAAAATAGTCTGCACAAAAGAGTGATCTTCATTAAAACCATTATTTTTGTGAAGTTCTTTAGAATCACAGAAATATCAGGGTTGGAAGGGACCTCAGGAGGTCATCTAGTCCAATCCCCTGCTCAAAGCAGGACCAATTCCCAACTAAATCATCCCAGCCAGGGCTTTGTCAAGCCAGGCCTTAAAAACCTCCAAGGAAGGAGATTCCACCACCTCCCTAGGCAACGCATTCCAGTGCTTCACCACCCTCCTAGTGACACAGTGTTGCTTAATATCCAACCTAGACCTCCCCCACTGCAACTTGAGACCATTGCTCCTTGTCTTGTCATCTGTCACCACAGAGAACAGCCGAGCTCCATCCTCTTTGGAACCCCCTTCAAGTAGTTGAAAGCAGCTATCAAATCCCCCCTCATTCTTCTCTTCTGGAGACTAAACAATCCCAGTTCCCTCAGCCTCTCCTCATAAGTCATGTGCTCCAGCCCCCTAATCATTTTTGTTGCCCTCTGCTGGACTCTTTCCAATTTTTCCACATCCTCCTTGTAGTGTGGGGCCCAAAACTGGACACAGTACTCCAGATGAGGCCTCACCACTGTCAAATAAAGGGGGAACGATCACGTTCCTCGATCTGCTGGCAATGCCCCTACTTATGCAGTCCAAAATGCCATTAGCCTTCTTGGCAACAAGAGCACACTGTTGACTCATATCCAGCTTCTTGTCCACTGTGACCCCTAGGTCCTTTTCTGCAGAACTGCTACCTAGCCATTCGGTCCCTAGTCTGTAGCAGTGCATGGGATTCTTCCGTCCTAAGTGCAGGACTCTGCACTTGTCCTTGTTGAACCTCATCAGGTTTTTTTTTGGCCCAATCCTCTAATTTGACTAGGTCCCTCTGTATCCGATCCCTACCTTCCAGTGTATCTACCACGCCTCCCCGTTTAGTGTCATCTGCAAACTTACTGAGAGTGCAGTCCACACCATCCTCCAGATCATTAATAAAGATATTCAACAAAACCAGCCCCAGGACCGACCCTCGAGGCACTCCGCTTGAAACCGGCTGCCAACTAGACATGGAGCCATTGATCACTACCTGTTGAGCCCAATGATCTAGCCAGCTTTCTATCCACCTTACAGTCCATTCATCCAGCCCATACTTCTTTAACTTGGCCCTTTATGAGGGCTCTCCTTTTACTGCTGTTGTGGGACCTAGTTGTGCCCTTATGAACATATATGCAACTCCCAGTGATATCAACCAGAGTTGTATGCTCAGGTAAGAGGTAGATTTTGGCTGTCAGACACTGAAATGCCCTGACCTGCTGTCCATGGTGTACTGCATATCTCAGATTTTTACATGAGTGAGAACAAGACCATAGCTCATCAGTCCTGGATAAAAAGGGCTAATGTTCAGAGTCCTAATGTTCAGATCCCCAAATATCAGCACTCCTGCCCCCTAAGACATCCTGCCTCTGAGCGTCTTCCTTACATGAGCTCACACTTGGTGCAGGGACAAGAGAGCTAGGGGCCTATTATCCCTTCTCATCACTGGTATATTTTGTGGGCAGTGCTCCCCTGTCCAGGGGATGAAGGAAGCAGCCATTTGGAAACATCTTCTGCTGAGTGGCTGACCCACATACCACCTCTCTATTCTAATGCAGGGGGACCCCACTCCTCCTGCACCCAGTGTTGCAATTATACTGGCTTTATCAAGTTCTCAGGTTAAGGTAACCCAGAGTCCACCAAGCTAAAAGCAAAATCCCTGTTCTCCTGAAGATGGCTCCAGCTGGATTTGAGAGGGGGATTAGGTTCTCGTCCCTAGCCTCCAATGATCTGGGATGAAGGAAGCAGACAAGCGGTCATCCTTCTGGAAATCTAGAAAGGACAGAAGAGCAGCTGCCTCCTAAAGTAGTTGAAGATGAAGGAGTAGGATACCACCAAGCTGCTTCCCCTGCCTACAGACAGTGTCCATCTAGGACAGGGGCAGGAGCTCATGATCTGATGGGAAAGTAGAATAGTGCTGGCAACCCCCATCTCCCACAAGCTAGGTTCTTCAGGAGGGGAACAGAGGTTCAAGGAGCAGGCGCACAGATGTCTCCACTCCAGGAGAAGGAACTAACTGGAGGCTTTATTTTTTCCCTACTTGCTTCCTCCCTAGGAGATTGTGAGGAGGGAAGGTAGACTGGGTTGCCCGCTTGCTGGGTTCTCCTGTTTTGGGGAATATGTAATTGATGTTCCCGAGCACCTTGCTAAAGCTCTCCACTCAGGTCTGGGGGTGGCGCTTTCTCCTGCTGGCCCCACTAATAAGGCAGGGGGGAAGTGCCACAGATGTCATCTCTGCCAGAGGTTACTTTTCCCTCATGCAAATACAAAAGACGTGCAAGTTACAGAAAAGCAGAATTCAAGAAGGTTCTGTTGGCAGTATGGTCATTTTAAAATCACTTCCCAGGATTAACACACTGGCACTCATTCTGCAGCATGGCTACATTTTACTGGACTGGTCCACTCAAGAGAGTGGTTACTCACAATATCTAGCACTATTGGAAGGATGTATTGCTGAAGAGTGAGTTGCCAAAAAGCCATTGCCAGTCTTTAGGTACGTTTATTCAAATTAGCCCAGGCATCTTGACAAGATATTGCCGGTCACTGCCAAAGAATTGTGTTATAGCAGGCAAAGGGGTCATAGTAACACATGGACAGTGAACAGAAATGCATGAGGAAGCACAATGGATTGTTCATTCCAATCCAGCCCCCAAGCTTAATTCTGGTAAAATGAGATGCCAAATGGATTCAACAAACAGCAACAACAAATTGAAGGGATGGAACTTAATGCTGGAGAAGTAACAACGTTGCTCTTGAAAGTGTATCCTACATATATAGTATGAATAGTGGAGCCTCCTGTGGGTCCAAAAATACCAGGAACAGAAGGGCAAGACACCACAAGAAGCTGTTCTTGCTATATTCCTGAATCAACGTTAAATGGGATGTGCCAAAGATCTCTCAAGGAAGACTGACCTAGAAGTGTTCCAGTTCCATTTTGTACATTAAAGATGTTTAAGTAAAGTAACAATCAGCCTTGGTCCTGGAGTTTTATACAGCTGCCCATCACCCATAGTATTTAAGCAGCTTCCATCTAAAAGTCAGTAGCAACAATGAAGTCCCTAATGGACTTCCTTGTGTTTGTAGCGAATATACATCCAGACTTATGGCCATTGGTTTGATGAGAACATGGTCTACAGTGTCTAAGGTAACTATTCATGTATATACTGTAGCGGAAGTTTCACTGGATGGAAACATTTCCCTGCAGTGTTTGTAATCCAAAATTTCATCATTGGTCTATTGCTTGGGAGCCCGAAAGTGAAAATGACCTGTCTGTTCTACTTGTCTAAGCCGAACACAGTGCAAAATGTAACCAAACAGCACAAAAAAGACAAAAACGGTATTGGATTTTAAATATCCTTTGTTTTTTGGATGGATTTTTAGTCGGCAGTATCCATTTAACTAAGAAACACATCCTGACTTCTCAACCACATCCTCCAGCATCTTACCCTCCTACATCTCAATTCCTGCTCTTCCAGCAGGCTTTTAGCAGAAGGCAAGTCAGGACAGGGTTATTGTGTTGTATTTGGGGGTGGGGGAGGGAGAGAAGAATGGATGATGCAATTCACAGTGCAACCCTTTGGCAGTGTGACTACAGACAGAGGCAACTTTTGATTTCCCCTCCCTTCTCTGATCAGAGCGTGAATACCCTACCTGAGTTATTCCTTGGAACACCACCAAACATGATGCTGGTCTTGGATTTGGGCTATTTATAACAGTAGAGTTATAGGTTTAAATGCGATGCATCATTTAAGATAGTTAAGACTGTCAAACAAATGCCACCACCCAAAACAAAGGGATATACGAGTTGGTTCAGGAATTCAAATAATCTGAGCAGAGGGGCTTTGTTGGATATTGTTTTGGCTGAAGGGTGTACTTGCGTGTGCACACAGAAATGTGTATGTGTAAAAAAGCCTAGATTGAAAGCTGATGGAAAGAAGTTTAGAGCCATGAGCAAGGAAACTGTCCTCTGTTTGGTTCCTCCCATGTTCAGGGAAATAGGGCTGAATTTTTTATAATTTTGTTGTATATAAACAAGATTGAATCACATGCACGTGACTCCATCATCAATTTCTCCTCCCAACTGGAACGACCTACAAACCCCAAGTTTTGTATAGCCGCTTGGGTCAAAAGGTCAATTTAACAGTAGCAGCCACAGATCCATAGAAGTGTTTTCCTTCTGTTATGCCACCCACAAACTGCTTTTGGGACTAGCTGTTAAAGTGTGCTTGGTAACAAGAGTTATGTGCGTGTTTTAATTTTGTTTCATCGTTTGACACTGACATTTTTCTTCAGCGGTTTAGAATTTGCTGTTAAAGAGCAACCAACTTAGAGATCCTCACATTTAAACTGCCTTTTTAGTTTCTCTTGCAGTAGCATGAATGTCTTTAGGGTGGTTGACAATTTAAAAAAATGTATATAGGTCAAATTCACTCCTGGTGTCACTCTACTGAATTTAATGAGTTACACAGGAAGAAAAATTGGCCCATATATTTCTTGAGCTTTCTTATCTTGAGAGATACACACCTGAGTGGAGAATGATTAAATGCTGACAAACAAATCACTATTGTGAGAAAGATCAAGTATCAGAGGGAATCAACAAGAGCCATAACAGTGGGGGAACCTGCTCAACATTTTAGATGCCTATACATAACTGTCAGGCATATGGGGAACAAACAGCAAGAACTGGAATATTAGCTTAGGAGTGAGCAGTCATATTGTGGACCTAGTAACTCAAGTGTGGCTCTGCAATCATGCTGCATTCAGTACTAGGACTTCTGGGGCACACCCCATTGTTCTTAGCGGGGCAGTAAGCTGTGCCACTGACTCTTTCCCAGTAAATTGTGGGAGAAGTTAGCAGTCTTCTGACCACAGAAGGTATTGTAGGGTGGCACTGGAAGACTATCAGCACTAGAGTAACTTAGCCTGCATCCTCACTGCAAAGTGGGCAGAGTAGCAGGCCAAGCATAAGTAGCACTCAGAATTTAGCGGATAGCCCCAGACAAACCAGCTCGCTCAGATTGAAAGCACCACTAAGCTCACATCAGAGGGGTTTGGGGGGGGGGGGGGAGGGGAGATGGGAGCCAGGTTATAGTCAATACTGGAATTAACACTGCAGTCAAGATAGACAGACCAGCTTGGACTCCCTCTAGACTTTCACAGACTCATCAGCTTATGTCTACCTTGGCCCTCAATGTTTTTTCCTCCTTTTACAAATAGAGAAAAAAAAAGTCCTGGCTCACATACAGCAGACATTCGAGTTACCAGCACAACTGTAAAAGAATAGAAATAGTCATTTGTTTGCTTCACCACCTCCCCCCCGTTTACAGTTGCAAGCACGGAGGGCTGTGTCATGGGTTGGCTGGGTGCCCCAGGTCAACAGTATCACCGAATGGCGATACTCCAGGGCATGCTGCTTACTGGCAGGAGTTCAAAGGCCACATTGCCTAGTGGCTATGGTGCAGGGGAATGTCACCCACTGGTGAGAGTCCAAGGGGCCACTTCATCTAGCAGCAATATCAAGGGAAGAATCACCTAGCGGTGAGCATGGGGAGGGGAAGGGAACCTGGGCCCACCCTACTCCAGCAGGTTCCAACCCAGTGTCCTTCAAAACAGGGTACACTGACACAGGGTTCAGGTCCCAGTATTCCCAAGCGCATTCCCTGGGTTGCTTCCTATCCTCATCCCAGTCCCTCCGACGGCATCTCAGGGGTTGGACATGGGGTCCCCCTTTTGCGTTCTGCTTCATCTCTGGCAGCTCCTCTGCTGGCAACAGCAAGTAATAACTGTCGGTTCCCACTGTCAAATGGCTTCCCACCGTGCAGCTAGGAGCCTCAACCCTGGTGGCTGGGAGACCTGGCAGAAGGCTGCTGCACACTACCACTCTCCTCCTCAGACAGCCCAGACTGAGTTGAGCTGCTCCCTTTTTAATGCTCCCTCCACTGGGAGCATGCCCAGCAGAGGTGAGGGGCGTGGCCTCTTGGACCAAAAAAATGCTGTTTAACCCTTGCTTCACCAGTGTGGGGTCAATATGCCCTGTCTCAGGCTGGCTCATGTACAGACCAACAAGTATGACCAAATACCAAGGTATGCTAGAACAGCTGCTGCCTGACCAGGGGAACCACTCTTCAGGGTCATCATTGCTAACAATTGTTTAATTTACATCAGAGGTTCTCAAACTGTGGTTCATGGACCACCAGTGGTCCGCGGATAGTTTCCTCTAAGATGTGTGCCTGGGCAGCTGCACACAAGGGAATGAAGGGCCACTCACCTAATTAGTGGAGCCGTGCAGGTAAGGTGAGGCGGTGGCCTTGCAGGGAATAGGGGGTAGGTGGGAAGGGGGTGTGTGGTGAGAAGAGGGGGTGGGGGGAATTTGGGATGTGCAGGGCTGTGGTGACCAGAGAAAGAGGTGACTTTCCCCAGCCCCAGGGCTGCAGCTGCTGGGGAGAGAGTCATCCTTCCCAGCCTAAGCTTGGTGGAGAGAGACATCCCCCCCCATCCTCCTTCCCAGCCCCAGCTCAGGGGTTGCCGTGGCAGGGGAGAGAGGGCACATCCATTGCATTAGAAAGGTAAGACTACGGATATTAAAGTATGAGTTGTGCGCTTTTATTTGTAGAACAAATAAGTTTTTATATAGCACTTTTATCCAAAGTGCTTTACAATACTTAGCTAATGGTAAAAACAACATTTGGAAATATCATTAAGTAGTCTGCTGAGACCCTCAGCAATTTTTAAGTGGTCCACAAAAAAAAAAAGTTTGAGAGCCACTGATTTACATCAATGATGAAGCAAAGAAAACCAAACAGAATGTTATATAGTCACTGACAATTCTCAGCTGGGTAGCTTTTCTCCCCCTGGGAGTTGCATGCACACCCCTCCAGTTCAAGAGAGGATGGAAATCAGAGATGGAAAGGCCTATTAATAGAACATCCCCCTGACCATGCTCAATTATCCCCTACAATATATTAATATTTAATGCTCTTATGAAAATGTATACTGTAGTATTTTGGCCAATTCTGATTAAAATCTAGTACAATTAGAAAGTTTAAGTGTTTGGACAGCACCCAAGTTACGCAACAGGAAGCACTTTATAAATGAAATCATAATGAAAAGCAATTAACTTTATAAAGGTTTCATGCAGCCCATTTTTAAATGGACCAAGCGATGGCACTTCCACCCCTTTTTAAATAGGTACTACAATAGCATTTAAAGACTCCTGTCAAGTTCGGAGCCCCATTATGCTAGGTGCTGTACAAAAACCTAGTAAGTCCCCACCCCAACAAATTTACAATCTAAGTAGACAAAAGGAGGGAGAAGGGAAGAGTTATTTCACACACACACACACACACACACACACACACACACACACTTTGCAGATGAAAATGGAGGCACAGCATGACTAGGGACTTACCCAATGTTATCAAAGTCTGTAGCAGAGCTGGGAAATGTACCCAAGTCTCCTGATTCTCAGTCCAATGCCAAGACAGACAATCATGAGACCCTCAATTCCCCCAGGAGACTATTCCAAGTCTAGTAGATGCTTCCCACTTAGGAAATGTTTTCTGATCTTCATCCTTACATTTCCTTTATTTAACCTCATCTTATTACTCTTCTTGTATCACCTGTAGGCCGTAGGCTTGACTTTACTATATTCACTGCCTTGCCTTCGTTATATTTAGCTGCAGTGCAAGAAACCTACAGTATCCTGTAAGACATTAGATGAAACAAGCATAAGTGTGGTAAAGTAGGCTGTAACCCTTGGCTTAGATCAATAGTTACCTTTAGATTTTAGGACCCAAGAAGAGCTTGCTGAATGGTAGGAGGCAGAATCTTCCAGTAAGTGCTATCGCAAGGAACATGGAAGCAATAACCACAAATCTCCTTAAGCAAGGGGTGATGGATAGGATTGTGAGCTGAAATGGTAGTTACACGTATCCATATACTAACCTATAGAAGGACCCCTCAACATTAGTAGGATGAGGCAATATAAATAAGGAAAAAGGGGGAACCCCTACCGAATATGCATTAGCTATAGTGGCATTAGCTATAGCGGCATCAGCATATTACAAAAGTCATATCCCAGCCTGTGGGCAGTAGAGGAAAGAGAGAGGGACAGAATGATGGAAGGGGCAGAATGATGGCCACTGGTGATGAGGAGGAAGGTCAAGGTGATGAATTTCAGGTCGTCCTGCATGGGATGGTGAGAGTATATGGATGTGCTGATGTACGTTCTGTAGTCTCTCTGTCTACCTTACTGACTTAATACATTAGCGAAGTCACAAACACTAAGAAACGATTTGAAAATACAGAAGAGTTTCTATAGTGAGTGTTGCAACTGTGCACATTGGGGTTCCCAACTATATAGTACTTTTAATAATACTGGGCCTGATCTTGGGACAAGAACCTGTCTACCCTCAAAGTGATAACTGGAAATTCTTAGGTAATCAACATGTATTAATACATCATCTATGGATCAGGCTACATACCCTAAGCCAAACTTTTTTTCTGGGGACCCAGTTGAAAATTGTTGATGCCTGCAAGCCAGCGGAACTAGGGATGAGCAGTTAGGGGTGTGGGAGGTGCTCAGGGCTGGGGCAGAAGGTTGGGGTGAGGGCTGCAGGGTGGGGCTAGGAATGAGGGACTCAGGGTGAGGGGGGGAATCTGGGCTGGGGCCAGGGATGAGGGGTTTGGGGGTGTAGAAGGGGCTCCAGGTTTGCAGGGGCTCAGGGCTGGGCAGGTGCATGGACTTAGCTCCAGCGGCTCCCAGTCAGTGGCACAGCGGGGTTCGTAAGGCAGGCTTCCCACCCGTCCTGGCACTGTAGACCACGCTGTGTCCCAGAAGCAGCCAGCAGCAGGTCTAGCTCCTAGATGGAAGCACGCAAGCAGCTCTTGCCTGCAGGCACCATCCCCACCAGCTCCCATTGGCTGGGAACTGGCCAATGAGAGTGTGGAGCTGGTGATCGGGGTGGGGGCAGCGCGCAGAGCCCCATGCCTCCCCCCCCCCAGAAGCCAGACCCGCTGCTGGCCGCTTCCGGGGCGCAGTGCGGTGTCAGAACAGGTAGGCACTGGCCTGTCTTAGCTGGGCAGCACTGCTGACGGAACTTGTAACGTCCCGGTCGGCGGTGCTGACCAGAGCCGCTAGGGTCCCTGGGTGCTGAGGAAGCTGACCCAGTGCCTTACATGCTGCGACCCAGTTCTGGGTCAGGACCCGAACTTTGAAAAACACTGCCCTAAGCCATTCTTTTCCCACCTTGGTATTTATAGTTTCAAATACTCTCACTGATATTCCCAGTCAGCCATCACTGAACTCCTCCAAAATACACTTGTGAGCCAGCCTCTCCTTTTTTGCAGCATTTGACACTCAACTGTTTAACATGGATTAAATAACCAGAAAAGGGCTAATATTTTAAAATCAAACAGGAACCAGCACAGGACAAAAATATGACTTGCATATAGATTCTGAGGAATAACTCAGAAGCCAGAACTGAGTTCTGAGCCAGAAGTAAGAAGGTGTAACTCATCCCCCATACAAACAATGTACATCTTCCTCTAGCTCCTCAGCCTCAAAGACAGACTCCCTGACATGCAAGTAGAGCAGGTAGATGTAGGTTTAAAGGAGTGTAACTAAGCATAAGTGGAGGGGTCTAATCTCAAAGCCTCCGTGCACACCCATCCCCTCCATATGGAATGGTTTGGCTAGTGACTGCAAAGAGTTATGAATGCAATATTGGGGACTGTGCCTTCAAGAGCGGAGCTTGCAGACAGAGTCTGGGCAGAAACTCAGGTTGTTCTGACCAGTGAGCTGAAACTGGGCACAGAATAAAGCCAAGTGCTTTAAGCATTGCATGATCATGGAACATCCCAAGCCCCCTCTGCACTAGGGTGGGGGAGATTTCTTTGGCATGAAGGCTCCCCTAATCCTACACTTCTCCATCTAAACACACATGCAGTGTTTAAGATAAATCTCTCCCCCTCGCCCCCCACATTGACACACTGTGTGTGTCAAACTGTTTAATTACTATACTATTACTGTGCATCTTAATTTCCATCCATGGCCTAGTGTGTCACGATTTCTCCGATTTTCATTTTAACCCTCAAGCTCAACACATTTCTGCAGAGCCTCAAAGCACCGCTGCAGGGAGTGAAATAGAGCCCCTGAAAGCATGAATAGTCTGAAATGATGACATGATTAGGGATGGACAAACAGGGCTGACTGGATATCTGAGTCAGACTCCCTCTGTGTGGCTTTTCCATCAGCTGAGTTAATACAAGTGGGTATTATCTCCTACGGTCTGTGCTTCAAGGGCAAAAATGCTCCGTCTGCATGAGACAGATTCAGAATTTAGACTCAAAAGAAAGGGGAGGGGAAAGCAACCATTGACCATGAAGGGCTGCCTGTTACATGTTCTATTGAGATCAATGGTGTTGGACCCCCCCCCCGATTTGATTATACAATAGAAAAGTGTGCATGTACCAAATTTAAAAAAAAGTTAAGTATAAAAAGGCACTTTTCCTCATGAGGTGTATACTAGCTATTGAACCAAGAAAAATAAATGTAAAATGGAACTAGAGGTAGTTCTGGATATTAATTTCATCTAGGGCAGTTTTCAGGTTTCAATTCAAAACCAAATCAGGGCTAGCATTTAGGTTTATATTGATGGCACCAAAACTTAGCAAGCTGCTCTCTCAGGACTTCAAAATGAAGTGACAAAATTCTCACAAGATCCATTCTTCTCAGGAGATTTTAGCCAAACCCGAGCTGGAACTAGAAAACAGGCCTCTTACTAATTTTGGATCTGACCTAGAACCAAAGATTTAACGTTGGATTTGGATCCAGACATTCAAATCCAAAATCACTCTCACCCCCAAAATGTGAAGGGAATTTGATTCAAGATTCCAGTTATGGAGGATCTTGAATCTGAAACTTACCTTTATATCACTTAAATAAAAATGGGTGAAGAGATTTCATTCAAAGCTTACAAAAAATGTGCTCCTGTTCTCGGAGTTCCAGCCAGAAACAAGCTCTTTTCACAGTGCTGCAAGTGCCTGAGAACAGCAGCCTCTGAACCACAAGACCTCTGTAACATGGAGTACTGGCTCTTTGTTAAAAGGTCTTCAAGGACAAACCCTACCTCGAGTGCCTCATTGCTATTTCAGCCCAGGGTCCAGGCTATTTGCATGTTGTAATTCCAAATTGGACTGATCAGAATTGCAGAAGAACAAAAACCTGCTGGGAAGCAGTAATGAGGCTATAAATAAGGTCTCTTCCCTCACAAACGAGGCTTGCAAAGTGGTGCTGGTGGGGCTCTCCAATAAGGAGGGACCACGGAGAGTTTCCTCCCTAAGGAAATAAGCTTGAAGAAGGCCTTAAAAAAAATAAATCAGATAAGCTGGCATAGGGGAAAGGGAAACAGGACACAACTGCTCCCCTGTTTATGGTCCCACAGCTGGAGCCAAGAGTAGAGGAAGAACATGGCCACCTCTAAGGCACTACTTAGAGGCAATGTGGTTATACCCATCAACCAAGGAGAGCAGGCTGCCTGGATCCTAGAGAGGGGGCTGTGGCTCAGGGAGGGAGAAGATTGGGTTTTTTATTCAGACTTTGTTATCCTAGAAGGAGTGGAGTCTTAATTTAGCTAAAGCAATGTTTCTGAACAACAACCGGTCCGTGGACCAGAACTGGTCCCGAAGATCTCCCTGAAACACTTAAGGCAGCAGGCCAATCGCTGGTATCAAAAAGGTTGAGAAACAGTGAGCTAGGGGACTAAATTAAACTACCTAACTGGAAGAAAAATGAGGTAGTAGCTGTCCCCAGTGAGAGGATTCAGCCCCTTCCATATATCAATGTGAATGTGACATATATCATTTGGGGGAAATGAGTACTGAAAAGTTTCTTCAGTCCTCTAACACTCCCACATCTTGGCTACATACAGTGCTGACAGTCTTCCACTGTAATTTATATTCACACTAATATGCTCCAGCCACGGTTCCTGTTGGCGATGCATAACATCTCACAGTTCATCCTTTTTCACGGAGAGATGTCAAAATTAAATAATGACCTTTCAATGATAGCACAAATGTCATCAGATTAACAGACACTTCCTCCATGTCTTCCTGCAGTTCTTAAATAAATCCACTGTTATTGATCTTCTCATTCTAAGTTTCAGCATTGCTTTGGCTACAGGAATTACATTGAGCTTTCATTGGAACTACTGGTATATTTTAAATATGCTTTTTTGAATATACCAAACTTATGGCCAAGTCCTGTTCCCCTTGTTACCATGAACACCCAAGCCCTCTGACATCAGTGGGAGAAAAGTGAGCAGGATTTTTGCCCTAAATGAGTAACACAGGTGTTTCGATGTAAACCTCTATTTTGGTAGCTTACTAGCACATCCGTACTGACTGAAGTTTACTACAAACTACTGGCATTGCTGGAATTTTACTTAAGAAATCAGTTAACTGTGAATGACTAGGGGACTCTCTCTCTCACTATATGTATATACAATGCCTAGGCCAATGGGGTCATAAGTTGGTCAGGATGTTTAGGGAGAACTAAAATTTTAATACTATATTTAGAGAAAATATGCCAAATTCTGCTCAGTAGTCTGCTTGCCTCGCTGCTTATATGGCTGTCGTATCTGAGCACAAAGATATTAAAGAGTTTATATCCTTAACACTCCTGTGAGATAGTTCAGTAATATTCTCCCAGTTGTACAGATGAGGAGCTGAGAATATTGACTTGCCCCATGTCAAAGAGAATCTACAGAGCTCCAGCATTCCAGTCCAGTGCCTTGAACATAAAACCATCTTTCCACTGAAGTAACTCAAGACAATGGTCTTACCCTGGATTTACCTGAGTGTATACAAGAGCACGTTTTAGGCCAACATGGTTGAGTTTATCAGACAATAAGGGACAGACCTTCTATTAGTGTGAATTGTCATAACCCAAATGAGGTCAATAGAGTTATGACAATTTACATCTGTGAATCTGGCCCTCAGACTCCATAGACTGATCACGGTCTATAGCTTGAAAGAGTGACATCGCCAATATTTGAAAAGCTATCTTAAAAAAAAAAAGAGATAAGAGTTACCTCTATTTTTAAAATAGCTGACAAGTGAGTGATGGAAAAAAGTCATCTTAGAGCATCATGTCCTGCCAGTGCTGGATATACTGTAGTGCGGAGAGAGAGCATATCAGATCTTAAACTGATTTGCACTTGATCTTACCCAGTTTGCTGTTCAGCACTATTTTAATCCTCAAGATAAAAGTATGAAGTAGGAAACATGAAATTTTATTGGATCAAATAAAATATAGTAAATTATGGAAATAAAATTATCCATTGTTTAAGGGAAGAAAGTACTATTAGGGCCAAGCTAATGTTTATGGGTCTCTTAAGATGCACTGCATTACCCACATTGTCCACAAAACTAATTAAGGCTAGATCTTACCTTCTACTGCACGAAAACTATTTCTCTTCCTCCAACCCTCTTGCTTATGCAAGTTGCAGGGCAGAGTTTATATCTGATGTTACAAAGAGCATCAGGCTCACTACCTACCTATACAGGTCTCATGTTGGTCTGCAAATCACAGCACCAAGGCGCTGTTACAGACTAGGGACCGAATGGCTAGGAAGCAGTTCTGCAGAAAAGGACCTAGGGGTCACAGTGGACGAGAAGCTGGATATGAGTCAGTGTGCCCTTGTTGCCAAGAAGGCTAACGGCATTTTGGGCTGTATAAGTAGGGGCATTGCCAGCAGATCGAGGGACTTGATCATTCCCCTCTATTCGAGATTGGTGAGGCCTCAGCTGGAGTACTGTGTCCAGTTTTGGGCCCCACACTACAAGAAGGATGTGGAAAAATTGGAAAGAGTCCAGCAGAGGGCAACAAAAATGATTAGGAGGCTGGAGCACATTACCTATAAGGAGAGGCTGAGGGAACTGGGATGGTTTAGTCTCCAGAAGAGAAGAATGAGGGGGGATTTGATGCTACTTTCAACTACCTGAAAGGGGGGTTCCAAAGAGGATGGATCTAGACTGTTCTCATTGGTACCTGATGACAGAACAAGGAGTAATGGTCTCAAGTTGCAGTTGGGGAGGTTTAGGTTGGATATTAGGAAAAACTTTTTCACTAGAAGGGTGGTGAAGCACTGGAATGGGTTACCTAGGGAGGTGGTGAAATCTCCTTCCTTAGAGGTTTTTTAAGGTCAGGCTTGACAAAGCCCTGGCTGGGATGACTTAGTTGGGAATTGGTCCTGCTTTGAGCAGGGGGTTGGACTAGATGACCTCCTGAGGTCCCTTCCAACCCTGATATTCTATGATTCTACAATCTGCCAATGAGGCATCTTGTCCAGACTACAGCGAGCTAACATGCTGCAGTGTGACGTGTCTGCTTGCTGGGGTGCACACAGCTCCTTTTCACACAGCTTCCTATCACCCATGCCCACTCTTGTCCCTCCAAGGCTCCCTTCCTTTTTCTTGTCGCAGGACTTTAGAAGTAGAGATCGTTGGTAAAGCAGATAGGGGACTAGTCTAGGATTCAGGTACACTTAGATTTTGTTCCTGCCTCAGCCCCAGACTCACTGTGTGACCTTGGGCAAACACCTCACTTCTCTCTGCCTCTGTTTTCCCATCCTTTGTCTCTATCCAGACTAATATCTTTGGGACAGGGATTTATCTCTGTGTGCTTGTAAAATGCCTTGCACTTTGGTCCCATGGTTGGGACCTCTAGGTTCTACTGTAATATGAGAATTATACTGGTTCTGCATGGTACTTGCTAATTTCACCCCAGTATGAAAATTCTGTTTTCAGCATATTAGTTAGATTCAGTTATATTTCCCTTAGAATAAATCTTCGAAAATGTGTTTCAAAAGACCAGGAACAACTCTGAAAATTCCAAACTTTCTGCAAAAAATTAAAGTTACTGTGGGATCAAAAACAAAAAAATACCCAAGAAAAAGAAAAGAAAAAAGGACAAGTGGCGGGGGAAAAGAATGAAAATTGAAAAGATGGTTGCTCATATAAAATAAACTCACTTTCATTATGTTAGAAATTACAGTACTGTAAACGACATTCATTTTATAATTAGTTGTGCTTCTAAATAGAAGACTCATTTTATTCGAAAACCTGAGCTTAAGCAGTGATGATCTGTTAAAAAACATGGTTTAAAAAAAGAATGAGCTCAAATAGAATAAAAACAAAATAGGTTTAAATGAATGGTACTATAAATCAGTGTCACATACTTAACATTCAACATTCTTGCACTTTAGAGCCTGTATGGCATGGAACTTAGAAGACCAAATCCATTGCCCATTGGAGTCCGTGGAAATCCTTATGTTGACTTGAGTGAGCATTGGATTAAACCCAGTCAACATTAGGTAGAAAATCTTCCATCAACTTTTTTTTAAATGGAAAATTGGTTTTTGACTCAATGTTTTTCTTGCAGAAAGTGTCTGCTTTCCACAACATTGTTGTTAGAAAACCAAAAAAGTTTTCCTTTGACAATTTCAATTAAAATGGAAAATATCATTTTTGTCAAAGTTCCCCATGAGGAAACACTTCCCCCACACCCACCCACAAACACTGCAATAGGCCCCCTGTTGAATAGGCCAGGGAAGGCTGCAGGACATTTTGGACTTGTACCCTAGAAGCGTATGTTTGTTTTGCACATGGACAGAGCTGAGTCACCAAAATCCCACCTGACAAGCACAGTGGCTGACAGGGGCAACCTGAATAGAGAAAAAAGTGTAGCCATGCACACACTTGACCAGGGGGCACTTGCTAGAGGTGGGTACCACCCTATTACAATAAGACAGACAAAGTTTCATGGCAGAAAGGAAACCCTATTATCCCCATCTTGCAAAAGGGAAACTGAGCCACAAAGATAAATTTGTTAGTCTCTAAGGTGCCACAAGTACTCCTGTTCTTTTTGCGGATACATACTAACACGGCTGCTACTCAGAAACTTGCCCAAGATCATGTACAAAAGCTGTGGCAAAACCAGTAACTGAGCCCAGGTCATCTGAGTCATGGTGAAGTAATAAACCACAAAGCTCCTCTTCCTCTAAGTCACAAATACATTCCTTTCTTCTCCCCCACCACTTTGTCCTGATTAATAAGCCCCAGGCAGCTACATACGTTCTTGCAAGAGCAAATTTTTAATTCTCCCTCGATCTTCTGTTCTAAACAGCAGAGTATGACTTTATTGTGATAAAGCTCTGGGATCACCATATACAAAGCTGCTGTTTGGGATTTATAAATGTTGGTACATATGGTACTTAGATATCTGATTACTAAGTGCCTCAAGCATATAAACTAGCATATTAAAACCCTAGAAATCTCTGAATTAACTCGCATCTGAATATTGCCTTTTAAAACATACTCACACCTTTGTAATTTTTTTCCATGGCTCCTAAAATATTCTTCTGTGTGAGCTATTCCAGTTGTCTTTGAAATAAAAATCTAGCATTTACAAAGTACCCAGCTGACAACTAGGTCAAATGGACAGAGTCTTTTGCTTCTCATAATTGCAGGACCACGTCTGCAATAAGCAGAGGCTTAGAAGTCTACGAGGAGAGTGTGCACAGTCATAGGTCTATGTTTGCATGCCATTACCTCAGCTGTATATGTAAATGCAGTGCTTAATTTGTGCCAGGGCTGAGCCCCAGCACTTCTAGGCTTCACAGTTCATAGCTGTGGCACCTCTGGGCTTATGAATGTAAAAAAACTTGCTTGAGCCCCAGCACCTCTTTCATTACAAATTAAGCCCTGTGTAAATGGGTATTTAGACTAGCGCCGGTTGGGAAATAGCTCCCTCTGCTGCCACCACCACCCCCCCCCCATGGAAAATTTTGCTTTTTGGCAAAAAATTCAAAATTCGATCAAAAAAAATCAAATCATGGATCAAGACTCCATTGTACTACCGGCTGTGAAAACAGAACAAACAGAACCCCCTTCCCCAAAGGTTTTGCAATCTAATCTTTCATCCATATTCTTCTTCATACACAATTCCTGATTACTGTTGAATCCAGCTCAGTATAATTAGCAAACCGAGTAACTCCTCAAAGAAATGGCAACAGGAACTGTATGGTTCCATTATCTCCACTTGATTGATAGAGTAACTGAGACAGAGGTGGGCAAAGTGTCTTCCCTAAGGTCAGAGAGAGAGAGAGATGGGATAAAAGCTATGCCATTTTTGGCTCTTTCATGCCAGATAGAAGCAGGGCTTAACAATCTCCTTGTACTCCAGTCTCTGTACATTTTCACTCTCGTGTAAATTCTATGCACAAAAAACGGTGATATTGAATTAATACAGAATGCAAGCAGAAAGGTTAAGGTAAATGTATCAGAGGGGTAGCCGTGTTAGTCTGAATCTGTAAAAAGCAACAGAGGGTCCTGTGGCACCTTTAAGACTAACAGAAGTATTGGGAGCATAAGCTTTCGTGGGTAAAACCTCACTTCTTCAGATGCAAGGTAAATGTAGACACCCAAATACTATGGTGATGTACATATACATGACAAATCTTTGTACTATGTTTTCAACAAAGGGCTCAGTTTCTACTTTTTCTTGGCTAAACTGGATATAACTATTGCATACATTAGGATCTGACCCTGCTCTACTTGAAGTTAATTCAGTGGAAACAAGATCAGGCACTTGAACAATTCAATTTCCAACAGCTTGTTTGTAGTGTCCAACATAGCACAATCAGCCTGCGTTGGCTAACAGCATAAAAACATCTTTCCAGAAAATGTAATCCAACATTTAAAGAGATGGCCTGGTTGTGCTTTCCAAGCATATCATTTCAAGAAATTAGCCCATCATTGGAATTGTTCTGATATATTTTTCTTTGGTCCTGAACTATAGATGTAACAATAACTATGTATTCATGTGTTTGCTCAATTTACACGACATTTTCTGAATTAGATTAGTTAAAGAACATATACTTTGATTTTATTAAGTGATTTCCCAAACCAAGACAAGGGCTAGCTTAGCAAATGATATAGCACCATCTTTTTATTAGAATTACGATGCTGTCCAAAGAAGCTTTCCATGATGCCATATCCTGAAAAGTAACAGACCCTTGTCCTTCCTTTCAATTAAATAGAAAAACAGTAGGAACCCTTCTATTCTGCCACATGATAGCAGAAGGCTCCCATGGACAGCACAGTACGTAATTAGTGAAGAACATTACTTTGGGCTATATTGTCAGCATGCTGCAGCGGGAATTAGATACTTACAGCTTCCATTATGCCGCCAGACCTAATTTCTTTCATGCTGCACAGAAAGTCCACCACTTTGTAGTGCAATAGTGAATAATGAACAAAAGAATTTACACCTGCCTATTTTTCATTCTGGTCCTCTGACAAAGTTAGAAGGGGGATGAATGCAGATGAGCACATTAGCGCCCAAATCCTAGTGCCAATCAAGCTACCACTCACAAGGTTCATTGAGAAGTATGGTCTTGTGTTCTAGGCCCAGTACCTTAGCCACAACAGATATGGGTTCTGCTTCCAGATCTGCCAGAGAGACTGCCAAGGATTTTCAAATGAACCTCAGGGAGTTAGATGTTGAACTTCAATGGGATTTGGGTGCCTGACTCCTTTGAAAAATACCAACCGTGCTGTGTGCCTCAGTTCCCTCTCTGTAAAAATGGGGGTACTACTACTTCTTTTATCTCTATTGTCTGTTTAGAGTGTAAGATCTTCAGGGCAGACACTACTTACAATATGTATGTATACTGCCGTACATAATGGAACCCCAGTCTCAGTTGGGACTTCTAAACACTACAGTAATTATAACATCCCTCACCTTATTTGTGATAATGAGCAGCACAAGATCATTTTGAAAGTGGGTAGGTTGTGTGGGAAGATGAGAAGTCAATGAATATAAAAAGAATCATTAGAGGGAGGCACAGTAGGAGTCCAGCATCAAGGTTAGACTCAATCCTGGTCTACAGAGGTTTCTGATGCAGAAGATATTAAACCCCCAACCAAGGGGAGGAACAAGGCTGACATTTGATTGGAAACCCATCTGTACTAGGTAATAAAAGATTGGCTCAAAGGGCCAATCCACAAATCTTGCCCCATTAAAGAGTAAATGTAGATTACTTGTGTCCCTTTCTATTTCAAATGAAAAGACAGGGACAGGCTGCAATGGGACAACAGGAGAAGTTATCTACTTGGTTTAACATTTTCCCCTCAAATTCAGCATAATGAAATTTTCCTCAAAAGCACTCAGGTGTTTTCCAGGTTTAAATAACCTTTACTTACTTTTCAAAGCAAAGAAGTATCCTGCTTATACACTTAACAATTGGCACAACACTAAGTTATGATGTATTTGTCATCACTTAAAATTAAAATTGTTCACCCACTATCAAAATTCTTCACGGGTCCATCCCATGAATAAAGCCTTTTAAAATTAATAGCATACGGAGTCCTATTTATTAACAAAGTGAGGGTTCTATGTTTAGCATTTTCAGTTAAATAATGAAATACATGCAGGTGATACTTAAGCCAGCAGCACCCTCAGCTGAGCACTGACTGTATCTGCACACTTTGCAGAGTCACCTGCAACACTCCCAATCTTAGTCTCTGGGCCATCTGCCTCAGACTGGCAATTTAATCCACATGAATATACTCTTCTCAGTGAAGAATGCTTTTAATTAGCATGTATGTATGTAAAATAAAGAGGTCCCTAATCATTAATGGCTGGTGTTTTGTTAACACATTAGGACCGTTACAGACATGCACAATTTTTTTTATTGCAGTGGTTTGTGTTTGTTTTTAAAGTCACCTTTAAGTGCCCTAAGCTGAAAACCATTATTTGACCAAAATTTTAAATACTTTAAAGGTTCACATATCTCTTGATGACTGGGTCAGTTCTGCCATATTACGACGAGATCAGGCTCATTTGGGACTACATCATGCTTCCTGGGGCCCAACCCCCACCCATTTCACTTTATTTACCCTATCCCAGTTAATCAGGTCCCATATATTTCTTTGTCCTCCTTCCTGTCATTGTAATTGGTAGGTTATGATTAGATCTGTGCAAGCCTTGCCAAATTTGTAACTGTGAGAGACAGTTCAATTAATTCACAATTGCTGCTATCTACCAGGGTTTATATTTGAATGAACCCAGGTTTCCCATATCAAATATCATTGCAAACCCACAGGAAGCGTTCAGGCTCATGTAGATTCACACAGGGACTCCAAAATTAACTGAAAACTAGAAGTAGGATGACATCAAGTACACTGCAGTGATGGCATTCTGAACTCAGGAAAAACATTCCCTTCTAAAACTGGGTATAATTATTATGTGAAAAAAATATCAAGTATTAATGAGAAAGTAGTCCTACTAATTCAGGAAATTCCACAAAGTAATAATGGCTGAGCTGTTAAGCTACTGCCTGTCAGAAATCACCATGCTCAATCAGAAAAATAAAAATAAATTTCCTGACTTCTAGATAGAGCTGAGAGCTCAACTAATATGCACCCACTCTATCTCTGGGTGCAGAGGGGAGTTCAGTTGGCTTCCACCGAGCAAGAATAACCCTTCTGATCACATGGGAGAAGTTCAGCCAATCAGGGACACAGGGGAAGAACCATGTGATTTCCAACATGTGATGTATCCCTGTGGTGACACCTACCATTATGACCCCATAGTGTAAATTAGTATAGCTCTATTTACACCAGCTGAGGATCTGATACTATACATCTCAGGCATGTGGCAAGGTCCAAATCTGAAAGAGAAGATGTCATTTGGCTTCCTACACATAGATAAGAAAAAGTGCATGTGGACACAAGCACCATATGGGTGCGCACACAAATCCACTTCACGCACCAATGAAATTCATGGTCCTTAGAAGTGTAACACAGCAAGACTGCCCAAATGCTTTAGGACAACAAACAAAGAAAATTACTGACTGAAACTTGAAGGCAGACTACACAGAGACTGTTCTCAAACTGGAATTTATGGACCCTGGACAGAACCTTTGAATTACAGGACGACATCTCCAGAAGGCACAGAAAGAGGATGTGTCTAGGGGGCATTTCTTATACAAGTCTGGAGATACTGTATGTCATGAAACTTATTAAAACACTAGACTACATTAGCCCTCTGAGTACAAAAGAATACCGTGCTCAGAACACACTTCATTGAAAAGTGTGTACACCTTTTGATAGACTATACTGTCATGTCAGTGTCAATATCTGAAGTTACTTTCTTTATCAAGTGCTGCACCACATATCTCCAGGTAGTGCCCATCCTTAGACGGCTATAAAGTAGAACCTCAGAGTTACAAACACCAAAGTTACAAACTGACCAATCAACCACACACACACACACACCCCTCATTTGGAGCCAGAAGTATGCAATCACGCTGCAGCAGACACACACAAAAAGTAAATACAACACAGCACTGTGTTAAATGCAAACGACTAAAAAATAAAAATAAAGGGAAAGTTAGAAGATTTGACAAGTCAAGGAAACGGTTTGATTTGTTTAAATTAAGATGGTTAAAAGCTGCATTTTTCTTTGGCAGAGTAAAGTTTCAAAGCTGTATTAAATCAATGTTTAGTTGTAAATTTTTGAAAGCATCACCGTAACATTGTTCAGAGTTACAAACATGTCAATGTTATGAACAACCTCCATTCCCGAGGTGTTTGGAACTCAGACGCCACTGTCATTGTGTATCTTCTTGACGCAAATCCTTTTCGGAGGAACAGATCTAAGGGAAGGCTTTCCACATTGGGTGGAGTATGCAGAAGTTCGCTATCGGATAGTTCTCTCTCTAAGTCTTTGTGTGTGCACGATATAATGTTGAAAGCACATTATTAAAGTTGCAAAGTCAAGCATTGGAAAGTTACGAAATGCCAGAATTGCCATTGTGTGGACATCTGGCATGAAAAACATCAAGATTAAATTTGACAAAGTTATTATCAACTGAAGAGTTTAAAAATGCGTCAGGCGATCTTAAAAATAGGTAGTGCAAGCAGCCCTGTAATATATAAAAAACTCAGAAGAGAAACCTGAAGATTTATTAAAAACATGTTTCCTTTCAAATTCCTCAGGTGGCATTAAATTAGTGAACATTAAAAAAAGTACCCGCTTGTTCTACACTGCTTTTCTCACCCACTCCTGAGTAATCAGAGTCATGTCAGCTGGAGACCTGGCATTCTCCATTAGTGTTATGATGTGTGAGACTTTATGCACATTTTGCAATACTTTATTTTTCATCCAAATTTTCCATCTTCCAGCAGCCAGTGGACTGGCACTGTGAATTTTGTTCTATTAAGGAGGTATCTCTTTGTGCTTGAAGAATAGAAGATTGGCTAGAGATAGAAGTTTAACAAAGGAGGCTGCCGCCGATATACCTTGGTTGTTTCCTTTGGTTCACAAACTCATTGGGCAAAATACAGTACGTTCCTACTTATGGAACTGGAGTTCACTGAAACTCTGGCAGTTCAGTACTGTGTCCCCACATTCAAACAGCCTGCACTCTGAGTTCCCTAACACATTTTCTTTCCACCAAAGATTTTTGATGTTCCCCACCATCTTTGGAAAATCCAGATTTCCATTATTACCCAATCACACACCTACTGCAGTAATAAATAGTAAATTAAACTCCCCAGAAATATTTTAGAGTCAGAAAATGCAGATGTCTCACCTCTGCCTTGGCTCTTTTGCAAGCCAGCAAGCCAGGCAGCTGCCTCCTGCCCTATAGCCTACCTCTTCAGTTCACAGCCCCCAGACCTCCTAAGATAAACTGATCAGTTTAGTCTCCTGAAGGCTGTAATATTTCAGTCTAATTCTGGTTGGTGGGTTTGGAGCAGGGGTGGTAGCTGGGTGGTGGTTAGAGGCCTGTGATATGCAAGATACGACTAGAAAAATCTGGTGGTCCCTTCTGGCTTTAAGCTCTATGAAAAGGCTACCTCTAGATTTCGGGCACATCTACACAGGAGCTGGACAGCGTAAATCCCAGGTCGAGAAGACATATCCATGCTAGCTCTGTTCAAGATATTGCACTCAAAATAGAAGTGTAGCCACTGCAGCACAAGCAGTGGGAAGGGCTAGCCACCCTGAAGATGTACCCATCGGAGATCTTAGTCACGTATGCAATGTGGCTAGGACCTCCCACCATTTTCACCACTGCAGCTACACTTCTATTTTTTAATCACACAAGCTCCATCAGAGCTAGCATACGTATGTCTCCTGGAGCTGGAATTTACACTGTCCCACTCTAATGTATACAATCTAATTTGACCTACTCCCACCTGACCCCCTAGAGGATAATCTTTCCCTTCTCCCAACAATAACCATCCTTTCTCTGACACCGCTGTAGCTAATGGGTCTCTCTCTCTCTCTTCCCCCCACCCCCTTCATAGAATTCCATTCTCTATTCCTTCCTCATGTCACCTCTCATTGCTGCCTCTGCATCACCGTGTCTTTCCTCAGCCAAGGTACCACAGACAAGACTCTCTACAGAGCCCAGCACTCCCAGTGCTGGAGAATGATTCCAATCACTCCCTGACCCCAAGGATGAAAACACTGCACGTCAAAGGATCCCTAGCCCCTGATGGCCCACAAATCATGTAGCAGCGCAAGATGCTAGCCACTGGACCCCCAATATGACCCATTTTCCATGTATAAAGTCATTACACTATAGTCCAGTGCTCTTAGGGAAGTACATTATGTATTGCCTCTGGATGTGCCTAAAGCCAGCCAGAAATAAATATAAATAATGCTTAGGACTTCAAGGGCTGTCTTCTGATGATAAACTTCTTAATCATGTGCTAATGGCTCTTTCAGTCCGCTCTCCCAGTGCCGGAGTCTGCTGGCTCATGTTGCCCTATATGCCCTTGTGTTAATTAGTTTGACTAACTACAGGAGAGACTTATTAAATTTACTGATTCCACAGTCCATAAACCAATATCTTGTAATCCTGTTACATCAATAACCAGCATGAAGCTCTCTTTATTGCCGATAAGAAGTATGAAGCTGTCAGAACTTTTATTCATAGTGGGTGAAATTTGCCCCTTAGCAGAGGAAGAGCACAGGGCCTAGCAAGCCCTAGTTTGAAGACTGAAGTGGCGCATAAGCCTTGGGTGGCCCCTGCAGGAGTGAATTTCAGCCAACGTCAAGATTATGCACATTTGTCTAAGGAAACTAAGCAAATATCCACTAGCCATCAGGAGACAGATTCTGTACCAAAGTATCCATATGTTTCAAATTACCCCTCTGTCACACACTACAGAATCCTTCCAGCAGCTTTCACAGATGTTATGATGCCACCAATAGTGCCACCTTCATCTGCGTCCAAGATGAGGACAACAAGGGGATAGTGACATTGGGTGTGGGGTAGTTACCAATACTTCCTTCCAACTGTGGGTGTAGGGGAAAAAAACACTGTCCAGAAGTTAGACATGACTGCAATATTTTTTTTTTAAATATGTCTGTGCATCTCTTGGTTGGATCTCTCCATAGTAAAATGGGTCTGAGTGCTTTCAAACCTGCCACGCACATACTTTCTTTCCCATTCTCTGCTGCAACCGAGTCATTTCTAAAGCTCACATTTTTCAGATCTTCCAAAGAGTTCTCCGTAATAATTATTCTTTGCTTGTTTTTTGGTATGTTCATAACACTCAGCCTGGCTCTCTCATCAGTCAGGTGTGTGCCCTCAACAAGCACTAGTGTCCCATTAAGCACTATGAATGAGTGATGGGTGGGACCTCAAAGGGTTCAGAAAAGCCCCCAAAACGTTTAGATGCTTAACCAAAACTTTGGAAGTCTTCTCAACACAGATCACAATTGTTGCCTGGCTTCCTGGTGGCTGTCTGCAAAAAGCCTTCTCCTCATCCTCAGCACAAGTTTCCCTCCTCCCAAGTACAGTCAGCTCTCTCACAGATCCCCCTAGCTCAGGCCTGTGAGTTCCTCTCTCTGCTCCTCTTTAATATTGCTAAGTATCAGAGGGGCAGCCGTGTTAGTCTGGATCTGTAAAAAGCAACAGAGTCTTGTGGCACCTTTAAGACTAACAGATGTATTGGAGCATAAACTTTCGTGGGTGAATACCCACTTCGTCAGATGCATGTAATGGAAATTTCCAGAGGCAGGTATAAATATGCAGGCAAGAATCAGTCCAAAATGGACAATAATTCCTCGCTTTCACAGACCTTGGGAGGCAGGCCAGTCCTCGCCCACAGACAACCCACCAACCTTAAGCATATTCTCAGCAGCAACCACACACCGCACCATAACAACTCTAACTCAGGAACCAATCCACGCAACAAGCCTCGATGCCAACTCTGCCCACATATCGACACCGGCAACACCATCACAGGACCTAACCAGATCAGCTACATCATCACTGGTTCATTCACCTGCACGTCCACCAATGTTATATATACCATCATGTGCCAGCAATGCCCCTCAGCTATGTACATTGGCCAAACTGGACAGTCCCTATGTAAAAGGATAAATGGACACAAGTCAGATATCAGGAATGGCAATATACAAAAAACCTGTAGGAGACCACTTCAACCTCCCTGGCCACACAATAGCAGATGTAAAGGTAGCCATCTTGCAGCAAAAAAACTTCAGGACCAGACTCCAAAGAGAAACTGCTGAGCTTCAGTTCATTTGCAAATTTGACACCATCAGATCAGGATTAAACAAAGACTGTGAATGGCTAGCCAACTACAAAAGCAGTTTCTCCTCCCTTGGTGTTCACACCTCAACTGCTAGCAGAGGACCTCACCCTCCCTGATTGAACTAACCTCGTTATCTCCAGACTGATTCTTGCCTGCATATTTATACCTGCCTCTGGAAATTTCCATTACATGCATCTGACGAAGTGGGCATTCACACACGAAAGTTTATGCTCCAATACATCTGTTAGTCTTAAAGGTGCCACAAGACTCTGTTGCTTTTAATATTGCTACTGTTCCTGCCCTTCTTCCCTTCCCACAAATGGCACTCACAAAAGGGAGGCTACCCTTCTGAAAAGTCACAGCAGAGCCAGAAATAGAACAATGAAGCCGTAACCTCTCATATCTTCCAATAGGTTGTGTTCTCTCCATGCCATCACCTCCATTACCACCACTCCAGTATCTGGATCTCTTACGATCGTACAATATTAAAAATGCTCCTGTACCTTATGCAAACCAAACTACTGATTCTAACGATGAAGGCTATTTTCACAACAATAAGTAACTCACGAGAATAGAGCTGGTTATTTACACAGTCTGTATATGTTTGCTGTATTCACAGTGTGCCTCTGACATGTGAAAATATTTTTAGGGTCACATTTCCCATCCATGAGAGCCACCTGGGTCTAATACAACCTGAGTTTGTTGACCATTAAGTCATACTGCAAGGCTCATCTATTTTAGCAGCTGAGATGTGTACAGTTCAAGAGCTTGGGGCAGGGTGGGGGAGGAAGCAATTCCATTTTGTTGACAGCTGCGTTTTGTGCTGAGATAGGCCAGTCCTCTCCGCATTGCTGGGTTTTTGTTGTTGTTGCAGACTGTAGCCAAAATTCATAAAATTGGATGCTTAAAGTTAAACACCCAAATTTATACTAAGGCATCTAACTTAAAGTGGCCTGATTTTCAGAGTTGCTGAGCACGCACAGGCTTCACTGTGGTTTTTCCATTACCACCAGGGCAGGCAACTGGCATAGATGCCTTCAGTGAGATCTGTGCTAAGGCACAGCACAGAATTCTCAGCCCAAGAGGGAGCAGCAAGGGGGTTAGGTGGCTTTACACCATCTTTGCACCTTTTCATTCCTAGGCTGCTCCCAGGTTGGAGAAGCCATTATCATAACTGACAGGCCCAGAGAGCTAACTAAGTTATGGCAGCCTTAATAAAAGTACTGCCAAGAATTTCTGCATCAGCACCCCTGACCAGCCCTCCCATTCCAGCCCCCATCTCTAGCATATCCCCTGCACTAGGGCTTTTAAGGGGGCCCTCAAAAGACAACTTTATTGCTGTCTTCCACCGTGTCTGAGCTGGGGAGGGATTTCTTACAGCCTGACCTGGGGATTTCTGGTCTTTTTAGACCACATAAAAGAGCCAGAGAAGCATAAAAAGGGCCCAAGAGGGTAAGGCTCTCACCCTAATATCCATTACTTACCGTTTTTAAAAAGTATAGTGGCTATTGAAACTGAATACATCTATAATTTATTCCAAATGCAGGAGAAACTGTGGAAGAATAAAACTAAGGAGCAATAATTCTGGTATGTCACCACTGGGGTTGTTCAATTTGTGCATGTGTGAGACACACGTACACATGCAGAGCATTGCTATTTTAACCAGGCCCGGGGACTATGACCACAAATATCCCCGTAACCACCTCACAGCATTGTGCCGAGCACCGTTTTATAATTCTCAGGTGCTTGGCACAATCTAGAATTAATCCATACAACAATACAAGGAGAGATTGCAACTTCAGCCACAAATAACTGCTCCTGAATGCTAAAAAAAAAAAAAAAATCTCCTCTTGACCACACAAGGATAAAGCCACAACATCTTAGAAACCATAACCATTTTCTAACATGGCATCTAAACAAATATTTAGGTACCATCATGCAATCTACTCACCATTAGTGTGCCGCCTCTTAGTAGTGCTGGGGATTAGCTGATTCCAGGTCTGACGCCTCCTTTCCACCTCTCGCTGCATTCCCTGCCTTCTAGTCCTGGTTCTCAGCAAGGCTGGATGTTCTGGTTTCATTGCTCAGCCCTCCAGACAAGTCACATAGATCCTCCCCTTCTTACAAATGGGCTTAGGCAGGCTTCCTTTTCATTGCCCAGTCAGTGCTACTTCCCCAGCGACTGGTAAGGGAATCTGGGCTTGCCCTCTGCTCCAGCTTCCAGCTCCAGGGCCCTCTAATCAGCATAGGTCTGTCCCATTCTGGAACTTACTGTCTTTCCCTGATCCTTTCATTCTGGCTCCCTACCTTCTCTGGGTTTGCCAGCCCCAAAACTCCCTCCTCCCAAGGAGTAACTGTAGACTGCTATAGCACTGTAGCCCCTAAACACACCTCCCTTCTTCTAGGGAGTGACTGCAGACTACTTCCCTGCAACTCCCCTTCTGCTACTAACATCCTGTCTTTATAAACTCAGTTCCTCCTCAGCTGGGCTCCCTCATTATTCAAGCCAGCTATTCACCTCACCTGTCTGGTTAACTGGCTCCTTCTTAGCCACCATTAACCCCTTCAGGGCAAGTCTCCGGTGAATGCCCCATCACAGGTACCTAAATCAAAGTGGCCTGATTTTCAAAGGTGCTGAGCACCCATTGACTTCAGCTGGAGGATGACTGGTCAAATTATCTGATAATTCTTTGGTTATAAAATAATTAACTCCCCACACCACTGTCCATTGTCACCACTTGCGTTTAGACTGTAAAATCTTCAGGGAACATTGTGTGCTGGTATTTCTGCAAAGCCCCATAGGCACCTGTAAACTGTATGAATAATAAATGTGAAAGCAGAATTAGATGTGAGTGGTCCCAATATTGTGCAAGCCCCTTAAAGGAGTGCACGATGAGTGCTTATGTCTGTATCCCTGCTTTAAACAGAGAGGAACCAGTTTTAATATGGCACGGTTGAAGGGAAACAATAGGTGAACTGTTATAGTAATTAGTGTTTAATAATTCATTCATGTTCCTAAATTAAGCACTGAGGGCCTGATACTGTTTCCACTGAAGACAACAGAAAAACTCCCCTTGATTTGGGTGGCCTTGGGCAAATCACTTCATGCTCTGTGCCTCCATTTCCCGAATCTGTAAAATGCTTACCGTACCTCCCTTTGTAAAGCACTTTGACTACAATCCACAGAGGCACTTAGGCCCCTAAGTCTCAAGCTGAGGCACCTAACTTCCAGTCAGGCTCCACTACGATCCACAAAACTCTCACCCAACCCTGTAGTTGCCTAAACTTAGATGGGAAGTAAGTTTTCAGGGTAAAAGCTCCCTAGGCACCTATGTTTCTGGCTCTGAACATGGGTGTCCGTATACCTCCGTATACTGCCTCTCTCTGGGTGTCCGTATACCTATATCCTACCTCAGCCCCGGAGGGATTCACAAACCAGGGGAAGATAGGCGGATGAAGACATGAGGAGCTCGATCCAGCTGCTGGGCTTAGAGGCTGGAGGAGGTGGTGGTGATTATAACTTTTAGCACAGTAGTTACAGTACCCTCCTGAGAGGTGGGAGAATCCTGTTCAAATCCTACCCCTCAGGAGAGGGCTCTAAGCACTGAGCTATGGGACATGCAGTTGTGGGGCTCCCTCAGTCTCGCCTGTTGCAGCAGCTGCACTCAGGATTAAATAAATAATTATTGGGCCAGCGAGCAAGGAAATAACTTTGTAGCCTGGGGGTTAGGGCACCCACCGGGCAGATGGGAGACCCAGGGTCTAGTCCCCCTACTCCAATCATTCTTTCTCCACAATGAAATTGCTGAACAGGAGAGACTGAAGGAGTAGCTCCGGGTTAGAGCACTCTCCTGAGAGGAAGGAGACCCCTCTTCAAATCCTCTCTCTGCCTCTGGGGGGAACTGAACCTGAGTCTCCCATATTTCCCAGGTGAGCGCTCTAAGCACTGGGCTAAAAGTTATAAGGTGAACAGTGGTACTGCCTCCTCCTCTGGCCATTGTGTGTGGAGCAAGACAGGCATCTAACTCATTGCCACAAGAAACTACTTAGGTGCCTAACCTGCCTGACTCCAGCAGCAGGGAACCTGTTCATGGATTGCTAAGCAGAGATAGGCACCTCCCTGTATCCTGGACTTTTAGGCACATAGCTCTGTGAGAGGAGCAGGGCTTAGCACACACCCCAGTCATCAGCATCTCCCACTGGCTGGCTTAAGGGGGGAGCCACCTAGCACACTGGCTTTTGTGGATCATATTCTGAGGCCCTTATCCCTCCATGTTCATGGTACAGGGAGCCTAGCCACCCGAGACTCAGGCTTTGTGGATCCCGTTGTTGTTCCTGTGATTTTCTAGGCACCTAAAAGTTAGGCGCTGTGACGGTTAGCGCTAGAGTCCTGTGCGGATACAAATTTATATCCGCAGATATAAATCGGTATCCATGGAACCGCAGGGCTCTCCTGGGAACCGCAGCGGCGAAAGGAGAAGAATGTGGAGCTGTTGCTCCCAGAAGCCAGCATCCCATGCTGGCAGCTCCTCCGGTGCGGCTGTACCTCCCCCAGCTCCACCCCCATTCTTGCCCCCATCCCTTCTACGCAGCTGTCTGCCTCTCCTGTCTGGGGGCACGCACCCCACTTGAACACAAGAGAGCAACCAGGGACAGCTGCCAGTGAGCCTTGTGCCCACCCCAGTGGGCGAGGCTGGGGGCGGTACAGCCACGCCGGAGGCTCCTGGGAGTGACAGCTCCACATTCTGCTCCATTCGCCGCTGCGGTTCCCGGGAGAGTCCTGCGGTTCCATGGATACCACTTTATATCCATGGATATCCTCATCCGCGGCTATAAATGTGTATCCACGCAGGGCTCTAGTTAGTGTTGAAACACCTCAGTCAAGGGATCTGGGCCCTTGAGATTTCTGATGAAAAGTGCTATATAAGAGCTAGCTATTGTTAAATGATGCAGGATTGGGCCATATGTCACTAAACCCAACTCAAAGGGAAATGGAGCACCTTGATATTACCACTTTCACTTAACTTATTCTTTTCGTGTCTACCGCTTTTGTTACCTTGTTTGGAACAAAGCAGATGTTTTCACTTGGCTTTCAAAGCGCATACTGACTTAGGGTGAGATATTCAAGAGTCCTAAGCATTGGCCTAACTCTGTTTCCATTAAATAGTCAGTGGTAAAATTCCCATTGATTTCAATAGGCACAGAGTTAGGTCAATGCGGAGAGCTTTTGTAAATGCCACTCGTAGTCTTTGCTGCCAGCTAGCCACTTTATTAGCATGTGTGGTATTTGCATTCCAGCTGCGGTACTTCAGTTCAATTCAAGAGTGAATCTGAGTGCCTACCTGTCTGCCTCTCTTTTTATTTTAAATTGACATTTATAACTCAGTCAGCCCGCAGAGCAGAGTAAGACAACACAGTAGTTGTCTATGCTGCAGCTTCCAGCACTGGCGCCACCAGTGGAACTGCATGCCTGGAGAATTAAGCGGCTAACTTTTCAGCGTTACACAGCACAGAGGGTCAGATTTGGTTCTCACTTACACTGGTACAGCTCCACACAGACGCTAGACCCAAGCAGTTTGACTGACATGCTTTAGCCAAGATCATGGTTTAAGCAAAGGGATCTGCAGTGTCTGGGCGGGGTAAGTACACTGAGGCTAGAAGGCCCAATACTTTTTCTTGTAGTTCTGTTACATTTCTTTCTCAAGAACAGAAAATCTTTAAGTAATTTCAAGTACTGAAGTTCAACCAAAAGGATGGATGGCTTCTCCCAGGCTCCATGTTTAGTTATTGTTCGTTTCTAGAGCAATAGCAAAATCTTGTTGGAGTTTTCCTGTCTCTGTACAGCTTTTCCCCTTGCAGCACCGTCATTTACTTTACTGTCTCCAGCTAGACTTGAATCATCTAACCTTACTGACTTTATCAGATGGCACCAAGTACAAGATCTGCTAACTGGGCTGTCAGCGTTATTTGTTTTGCATTCGACTCCATGTTGTCTGAAAGTGCTATTAATGTCCCCTTTCCTCTGGCACATAACCAAAATCTTCTGATAATAAAGAACAGCATCTTGAGTGTCTCTGATTACAGAAGATAAGTACAATAATTATTTTCTTCTTTACTCCTGTCCTTTTTATATAGCCTATTTCCCTTTGCTGTATTTACTAAATTAATGTAAATAAACCATTGATAAAAGAAATGATGTGTGTAACTGAAATCCCTTACTTTGATATTAGAAAGACTAGGTGGGATGAGGTTATACTTTTATTGGACCAACTTCTGTTGATAAGAGAGACAAGCTTTTGAGCTACACAGATCTCTTCTTTGGGTCTTGGAAAAGGTACTCAGAGTGTCACAGCTAAATACAAGATCAAACAGATAGAATATGTGCTAGCTACTCATGCTAAACTAAGAACCCAATCAAGGAGAAGTGGGGCTAGAGCAGGGATCGGCAACCTTTGGCACGCAGCCCATCAGGGAAATCCTCTGGCGGGCCAGGACGGTTTGTTTACCTGCAGCGTCCGCAGGTTCGGCCGATCGCAGTTCCCACTGGCCACGGTTTGCCGTGCCAGGCCAATGGGGCCTGAGGGAAGCGGCGCAAGCCAAGGTATGTGCTGGCCTCCACTTCCTGCAGCCCCCATTGGCCTGGAACAGCGAACCGCGGACAGTGAGAGCTGGAATCGGCCGAACCCGCAGACACGCAGGTAAACAAACCATCCCGGCCTACCAACGGATTTCCCTGACGGGCCGCGTGCCAAAGGTTGCCGATCCCTGGGCTAGGGGTTAAGATTCTGTAATAAGCCATGAATCCACAGTCTTTATTAAAGACTTGTCTTCATATACATTGCTATAGCGGCGCAGCTGCACCAGTGGAGAGGATACTGATGGAAGAGCTCTCCTGTCGGCATAGTTAATCCACCTCCTCTAGAGAAGCTTTCCCATCAACATAGCACTGTCCACACGGGCATTCAGGTCAGTATAACTACATCACTCAGGGATTTTTCACATCCCTGAGTGATGTAGTTATAATGGATATAGGTCTGTAGTGTAGACCTGGCCTTAGACCATGATTTTTAGTATCTACCAACGTTCTGAATTTAAGCTTCCAGGCTAGTCTTTTGAAAGGTATTTTGATATGTCATTTACACAGTAGTATAATATTATTCAAATATAGAACCCTTATATATAGACAGTGTAATGCTGTCTTCCAGAAGCTTTTCTTCATTATATATGGATAACAATTTTGCTACATTTCAGGTATTAAATAGTTTCAAGCTAAAACAGATTTGGATATAAACAGTATGGAGGAAATACTGGGACATGTATTTATCCTCCAAAAGAGGAATTTATTATATTTTCGCTACAGAAATTCTTCTCTTAGAATGCCCTGTTGATACTAGCCACTGGGCTGATGGACTATCAGAAGCATGTAAATCAATATGTATAGATGTAAAAAGGTATTGTGATGCATGTTCCGGAGATAATTTGCAATTGAAAATCCATTAACATGGTGAATGAATCTGACAAATGCAGAAACACCGGGCTCCAGGTTTTCCAGAGTCAGGATGGGAAATGCATTCTACAGAAAGTGACATTTGGATGGGTTTTTTAATACCTTGTTTTAAAAAATCTCCATTCTATCATCAATCTGTCTTATTTGGATTGCACTTGAGCTAGCTACTCTCGCTCACTCAGACATTTGGAAGATGGCAATGATCACCTTTGTTGAGAATGGGATACTAAACGGGATGTCTTTAGCATACCGTGGGCATTGATTTTGAAGCATCTAGTATCTCATAAGCTTACTTAGTGGTCGAACTTATATACTGAACAAGGCGTAGAAGAATATGTGGTCTCTATAGGTGAATATTTTCAGACCCTATTGCAGGAAAGTACTTAAGCTCATTCTTAAATTGCATTGACTTTAATGGGACTCAAGCATGCGCGGGAGCTTCGCCAAATAGAAACAGTATGCTGAATTAGGGCCTAACGAGGAGGAACAGCTGTCCCATATGAACTTTTAAGATCTATGTTAGACAAATTGGTAAAATTAGCTTAAAGTCCATCTACTCACACCTGTCATCACATAGATAATTCAGTAGAATCTCACAGTCAAGCCAGCTGAATGCAGTAGATAGAGCCAACAGCATCAAAACAGGTGTTTGTCTTCTGTCTGTGGCCATAAAGAAATCATCCACTGGTCCCACCAGTGCCACATGTGTTTGCCACTCCCTACTATGCCTCAGTTTCCTTGAAGCTAAACACATTGTCACCGATTTCAAGGAGCTTGAAAAGAGAGGTTAGTCTGGTCCAATCAGCTTCAGATATTACTAAGCCCTAGTCTACACTACAGAGTTAGGTCGACGCGAAGCAGCTTATGTTGACCTAACTGTGTACGTGTCTACACTAAAATTTCGCACCTGTCAATGTAAATGCCCTGCTACTCCAACTTAACTCCACCTCCCAGAGAGACATACAGTCAATGTCGATGTAGTTAGGTCACCCCGGTGTCAATTTAAACACTGTGTTGCTTAAATCGACTGTTACTGGCTTTCAGAAGACATCCCACAATGCCCTACACCAGTGCTTCTCAAAGCCAGTCCGCCGCTTGTTCAGGGAAAGCCCCTGGCAGGCCGGTCCGGTTTGTTTACCTGCTGCGTCCGCAGGTTCGGCCGATCACGGCTCCCACTGGCCGCGGTTCGCGGCTCCAGGCCAATGGGGGCTGCAGGAAGGGCGCCCAGCTCATCCCTCGGCCCGCGCCGCTTCCCGCAGCCCCCATTGGCCTGGAGCGGTGAACCGCTCCAGTGGGAGCCGCGATCGGCCGAACCTGCGGATGCAAACCGGCCCGGACTGCCACGGGCTTTCCCTGAACAAGCGGTGGCCCGACTTTGAGAAGCACTGCGGTCCTACACTGACAGTACAATTGGTACAAGGTGTCTCTGGTGAGAACGTGCCCCGTTGACACAAGGAGTATAGTGCGGACATGCAAAAGTAATTTAATTACTGCAGTGGCTGTATGCCAACATAACTTAGGTTGACATAATTTTGTCATATAGACATACCCTAAGAAGCTAGATTGTAGTTGTTCACCTTCATTGATTATTAATAACTTGTTTACTTACAAACACGCAAAACCAAGATGAGCTACTGCATGTATATATATATATATACACACACACACACACACATACATATACACACACACTTTTTATATGTTCTTATGCCTCCCTCATCACCAAAGTATCTGAGCATCTTTCAGTAAGGCATTAAGTGAAGTGACTAATCTGTCACATGCAGATTGTTCTCTCTCATCCTCTCCCCAAGTGGAGAATTGTGTGTGCAGTGTACTCCTTTGTTTTGGCAAGGTTTTGTTTGGTTTTAAATAGACATGCGTTATCAGACTGTGGCTAGATCAGAAAATCTTTGCTTGGGCCCAGATCCTACACCCACTGAAATCAATGAGAGTTTTGTCATCACTTCAATGGGAGCCAGATCAGGCTGTTGGTGTATTTTTAAAGTCAATATGGAAAAATAATTCCTTTCATATAACTTACTTTTTTAAAAGGTTGCAACTCTTTAGTCCCAATCCAAGTACCTTCCTCTTATTTCCTCATGCAAATAAGACAGAACACCGCCACAAACTTTAAAAACATACTAATACATGCATAATTTGCGAGGATATTGATTCCTTGTGATCAGTGACTGAAAAACAATACACGATATGGTATTTGTGCAGTACAAATATGAAAGTAAAAGCCAGAAACAGAAGTGTAATGTTTGTGTTTCAATTCATTCATACTCACAGATTGCTTGTTTAATTACTCACTGGAAGCCAGTGGCCTGACTTGGCAGAAGGCAAACAGTGAAGTTGTCAGCAAGTCAAGAAGGGGAATATTTACAACAGAAATCAAATCAAGGAAAAACCAAGGGGAGAAAGAGAAATCTCTACTAGTCTGGGCTCAACCCAGTCCTATGATTGGATTCAAGCTGTCTCAGAGAATAGTAATGCCATATTATAAATGCCAATTATAACAAGAACTATAAAAAATACCTAGCTCTTACACAGTTAGGTAAGTATTATTATCGCCATGGTGCAGATAGGGAAACTGAGACAGAGACGTGAACTGACTTGCCCAGAGGTCACAGACAGAGCTGGGAACAGAATGTAGGTCTCCTGACTCCCAATTCAGTGTTCTATCCACTGGGCCACTATACCACAAATCTGCCTATGTGCTGCTGTCTAACACCAGACTATCTCCCTTCTCTGGTCCCAATTCACCTTGCAGATATTTATATCACTGTTAAGCTGGTATAACAACACTATCAGGTGAGTTATGCTTAATGCCGGGCAAAAGGATGCAGAATCTGTCTCCCCCCAAGCATTCCTTCCCCATAGTACCTGTCTAAGGGAAACTGAGCTGAGCTTAAGCCCTTGTTCACTGGGGATCTAATACTATCTTTACACTCTCAGTCTCAGATATACATTTTTCAGTTCTATATATTTTGTTTAGAGAGAATGAAAATCACAGTCGTGACATTTTTGTATAAACCACCAAAACTTGATTGGTCTTAAAGCTGACAAGGTTTTCAGTCTTTGCTTTCCCCTGCCCACATGCACAAGACATTGACTAAAATGGCACAGGGACTCTACTGGGTGTGATTGATTGAACTGAGCAGTGACAGAGCTGCCACCTGACAAGTTTTTGCTTCCTCATGGCAAGTAATTAGCCTTCGTATTGCCAAAGGGTTCTTCAGCGGCCCCATCAATACTAAGCCAACCTAATGAAAAAAAACACCATCTTATCATAGGGCAACATTTACATTATTCACATCCTGCTTTCCAGTGGTCTCTGGAACTCCAGATTGCGTTTGCTGTGGTGACGTGTACTTGCTGGAGCGGAGAACAGAAAAGCACAACGCTCAGGACAGCCTGGGTGCCGCTCGGATGTAACCTTTACGTACTGCTAGATTAGAACAATGCTAGGTGACATTCCTGAGCCAATGATTTTAAAGATAATGTAAAATGACAGTTCATATCACAAAGAAATATGAATATTTTCATCTATACAGCTAGTTCCTGGCCTTCACAGGCTTAGATCTTGGCTTTAAGCACAGATCTGCGCAAGGGGTGGTGAATAACCTTAGCAGTGGCCCTGGGAAGTGTTGTGTCTCTGAGCGCTTGTCTACACGTATAGCTCTGCAGTAGTTCAGCTGCACCACTGTAGCACTTAATGAAGACGCTATCTATGCCAATGGGAGAGCTTCTCCTGCCAATGTAGGTAGTCCACCTCCCCGACAGGCAGTAGCTATATTGACAGGAGAAGCCCTCCCATCGACTTAGCACTGCCTACATAGGGAGTTTGGTCTGTATAACTGCACCATTCAGGGACGTGGTTTTACTACCCCAGTTGCAATGTCACAGCAGTGGCCCTGGAACATTTTTGATAGTGGGGGTGCTGAAAGTCAGACCCCTTGCCCCTGTCCACTCCCCCATCCCCCAGAACTGAGGCCAGGAGCCCTGGGCACGTGGTGGCAGCAGAGTCCGGGGCGTGGGGCGGCAGCCAGGACCCCAGGCGCGCGGGGCCAGCAGCTGGGACCCCTGGCACACTGTAGCATCCCCCCGCACCCCAAGTTCCCGCGCCTATGTGTCACAGCTACTCTGGCCAGCAAGCAAAGGGTATAGCCATTGCTCTGACCATTCCCTAGTGGCTCCCTTTTGAGGGGGAGGAAGTAATTAGAAATTAAAGATGGACAGTCCTATCTGGTCCATCCCCTCAGGCAGGGACGATCTGATCCCTATAAGATGTTTTCTTGTGCTTTGCCACTGTGATTTAAGCATCTCGAGGGAGGCAGCTGAGCTGCAGCACATCTGCTCGTGACACAGGTGCCGATGTTCCAAAGTGCCGGGGGGTGCGTGACCCCTGGCTCTGCCCTAGGCCTTGCCCTCACTCCACCCCTTCCCCCCAAGACCCCACCCCTGCCCTGCCTCTTCCCCCAGTTCTGCCTCCGCCCCTGAGCGCACCGCATCCTCTCTCCTCCCTCCTCCCCTCCAGCCTCCTGCATGATCGCGGCAGGCAGGAGGCGTGGCGCGGGAGAGGGTGGTGCTGATCCGTGGGGCCCATCGGTGGGCGGGATTCACAGGGGGGCTGCCGGTGGGTGCTCAGCACCCACTATTTTTTCCCCATGGGTGTTCCAGCCCCGGAGCACTCATGGAGTCGGCACCTATGCAGGGGTGAAAGTAACATTTAACACTTACTGGTACAGGGGCCAACTCAAGCCCCTGGAAAGGGTGGGGCCTCAGGCAGAAGGGGTGGGGCTGGGGGGTCAGCATCCCCCAGCCAGCCCATACGTCTGCTTGGCCCGCACCGCCCAGCGGCGATTTAAAGGGCCCAGGGCTCTGGCCACTGCCTCCGTAGCAGCGGTCAGAGCCCCGGGCCCTTTTAAATCACTGGTCCTGGGGTAGCTGCTCCTTTTGCCCACCCCCATTGGCAGCCTGGGGGAGGCAAAAGAGGCAGCAACGGTAAAGCGCTGCAGGGTCCTTAAAGCGCTACCGCAGCAGTGCTTTAACATCGGCTGAGTATGGGCCGGTACCGGTGGCCACTTTTTACTGGTACACCATACCAGCTTACTTTCACCCCTGCGCCTATGGCTCATGCTAGCCAGATTTTTGTCTGGGAGGTAAGATATATGGTCAAAAAGCACAGACCCAATGACTCATTCCCATAAAGTGTTAATTCATGTTGAGTTTCTTTTTAAATATCCAAGAATTATGCTGATTCTTCTGGAATTTAACTCACCCCCCTCTAATCCAGTCAGTGGATTTTATTAAATTACAGCACATCAAAGCATTGTCAACATTTGCCTCGGTTTCTTCCTCTCTCGTTGCCCCACCCCCACCTGTTGTGAGAGGTGAGCATGAGTTCTTTTCACACTACTCAGGGTGCTTTTCAGATCAGAAGCTTAGTACCTTATTCACATGAATTCGTTTTTCCATTCACGCTGAGCTGGTGCTACTTAAAAGCTGCGTTAGACACAATGTTATGAAGTACCTTCACAGGAGGAAATGGCGCCCCATTACACAGCTGTTCCCCAAGGAAAGTCTTACTACTTAGCATATTCAGAAAGTTGAACAAAGTATGAATTTTATACAGGGGGACGGCTGAGCTGCTGGAGAACAGGCCGAAGATTTCAGTGTACCATTGATAAACAGAGAAGAGGGGAAATGAATCCAGCTGGGAAAATAGTACTGGGCAGAAATCTCAGTTTAGAAAATGGCAATTGTTTTCTCTGATGAAATCCTGTCGTTTACTACCCGCAAAATGGCAGCATTAGTGTGTTTTAAGTTCAACAAGAAGAGGTCATTAATAAGACCTGTACCCACCATAGCCCTGATGTCTTTTGGGCAGATCAGATCCTGGCCCTGTGCACATGTGCATGGGGCCTTAGACCTCACCTCCCATGCAGATTCCCAGATTGCTCCACTGCAGGTATGTGGAGGGGAGAGTAGGGCTCAGTGCCCAGGGTTTAATCCTCACACAGATGGTGGAAACTGGGCACAGTGCAGTGAGGAATGGGTGGAACCTGGGCTCCATCCTCTCACTCACACACTCTCTCTCTCACACACACTTCCAATGGGCTTGTTAGCACAGCTGAGCTGATGCAGATGGGAAGTAATTGGCTACTGGCCAGATTACTACAACCCCCCCACCCCAGCATCAATGGGATACCAGGAAAGGAATCATGGTTCTCTGAGGCATAGTTTCTTGCCAGAGCTCCTCATAGGACAACCCCTAACACTGGGGTATAGACGGGTTTTATAGTGCTGCCCATCACCACACTATCCAACAGAAAGGGATAATCTACTCCTTTGTATGCTGCCTCTCTGCCCCCTCCAGCCTTCAGCCCAAATTTATCCCTGGCACAAATCCATTGGCCAAAGGATTTAGTCCAGAGAGGGATTTGGCCCTTTGTTTTGGGATGGTTTTTAGATTATCTTTTAGCCTGTCTTCCTCTCTGTTTGCAAGACTGGAACATTGGCTACTGCACACTTAACAATAATAAAACATTGCTTAGCGCGCCGTGGGTGACCACCACCACCACAACTCTCCCCCAGTCATGAGTCCTAACTAAAGATATGTGTTGATTAAATTCATAAAATACAGTTTAATATTGTTATTGAAACTGTAAGCAACTGGATGTTTCATCCTGGGTTTGGTTTTCAAGGCAACAAGTTACAAAGCTAATACCCCAGGAGATTCTTTTGGCATAGCCCCTTTCCTTATTTCAGAAGTGTCCCCATGTCATTACTACTATGCATATAGGAACTGGAGAGCTGTGGCAGGAAGCAGATATCACTTTTAATGCTCAGCTCAAAGGCTGAAGATAAATAAGGCTATGGTGATCTGGGAGAACGTGCTGCATTTCCTCGAATTGCTTTTCTCCCTAGTCCTCTTTTTCCATCTGAATATTTAATGACAAGGACCTTCTGAAATTTCCAGGCAAAGGAGGGCCAGAATCGAGAGGTGGGCACTTCCTGTTGAGTGTTTCAAGTCTGTTTAAGCCTTAAAGGAGGTTCAGCGTCAAAGTCTGATGGCAAGAAGCATTAGGCAGGTCCTGACACTCCTGCAGTTTACTCTGTCTGAAATAGCAGTGTCCTCTCTTGCTTGCCCCAAAATATTGCTTATGCCTTAAATGCTAAATATAAAAGTGAGATAAGGGAAGGCTGAAAGGTTAGGGAGCATTTTAGTGACAAAGGAAAAGCCTATGGACTCCCTCTCTTTTTCCCCGCATCCTATTTATTTTCATCTCATTCTTGAATTAGATCAGTCAATTTGGCCCTTCCCAGACACTTCCCAATACACAGATAGTCTTCTGGGAAGCAGTGGGTATTCCTCTATTTAGCTAGGTACAGCAATTGACATTCCAATAAATTCCATCTGTACAGCCATTGGGTGCCCCCCACCCATAACCAAATTCGTTATTTGCCATGCAGTGTAAGTCTGAATGACGTGATAATCAAGCCCACACCCCTTCCCACCAAAAATAAATGAGCCAGTTTTCCCCCACAAGCACATTTGTAGAGGTACTATTCCCCCTCTTCCATTGGGCCATGCAAGTCCATAATGTGAGAATACAACGCAGCCCTGGCTTCTGCTGAGTGGGTGCAACCAGTTCCCGCAGTGGTAGCTGCACTTTCTGGCTGAAGGTACCCGTCCACCCCCCCACACACCCCCCAGAGCTGAGTACCAGTCCAGCGTTCCCTTGCTGTCATAGACCCAGTCAGTGGGAAATGGTTCACTGCTGGCTTCACAAAGGGTGTGAAGAGCCCAGCAAGCCACAGTAATGAGGACAACATTGATGACACTGGACTCCAAACCCATTTGTACACACCTCCAATGTGACTTTAAGCTGCCAAAAGCATATTCAACAACTACTCTACACCTATTGGGAATGTAATTAAACCTCTTCTTGCCAGGGCCTCTGAAATCAGGGTATGGTTTCATAAGCCAAGGCAAAGGGCATGTGGGGTCTCCCAGAACAACAGTGGGGACAATCTCACCATTAATGTAAGTGTCATTTGGTGGAAATAGTGTCCCAGCCTGTCCATGAATGTAGCCTCCTGAGCAGCAAAAAACTCTGGCATCATGAACTTTTCCTGTACACCCACAGTGACATTCATAAATCTGCCTCTGTGGCCAACTAGTGCCGCATAACAATGAAGTAATGCCCTCTCTGGTTTATGTACATATGTGCTCCTTGAGGAGGGCAAACTATGGGTACATGAGTCCCATCAATAGCTCCAGAAACCCCATTCTCTCAAAGCCAGCAATTACCTCCAGCATATCTTTAATGCCCACCACCTTGGGGTAACCACATACCTGATTGCATCGGAAATCTCTACCGCCATTTTACCCACTGCCGACTTACCAACCCCAACAGACCTGTCGAAGTCTGAGGTAGCCAGCTCCCAGACGGTTATAGCAACCCTGCTTCTGGACTGGCAAGATGCGTCTCTTCAGGCTGGAGGGTAGGGGTCAAGCTGCTCAGAAAGCTCCGGAAGTGTAGCTTTCTTCATGCGAAAGTTCTGGACCCACTGCTGGTCATCCCAGATCTGTGTGATGAGGTGGTCCCACCAGACTGTGCTTGTGGCCCTGCAACAGAAGTGGCAATCTACCTGGCCAATTATACTGGCAACATCTGCCAGTGACAGTCTGTGATGCCAGAGTACCCCTCCTCTGCCACCTCCTCCTCCTTCTCTTGCAGATCCATCAGGAAATCTGTCAGGTACCTTTGGTGGGCCAGCAAACAGGCCTTTGGAGCTGTGCTCCGGCTCCGCTCCAGCTCCAGGCAAAAACCTGCAGCTCCACTGCTCCGCGCTCCAGCTCCGTGTTCTGCTCCAAAGCCCTGCCAGCAAATGCCACCAAAATGTTCACTAGTGCCTCACAGATGCTCTGCCCATTTCCTGTCACAGGAGTGAAAGCCGAAACAAGAGAGTTTCAACAAAAGGTGTCTCCTCCATGTTGCTGGCTCCGGTAGCTGGGACTGCATAGTCCAAAATGGCTGCTGAGCAGGCTGTGTTGGCAGGCAGTTCAAACTTCCCCTAACATGCAGGGCAGGCAGTAAAGTTTTCCCACAGTGCCTAGAGCAGCCGCATTTTAGGGAGGTGCTAGAGACTCCAGGATATGGTTACTAAGACTCAGGTCTGCACACTGCAGTGTGGACACCAGAGTCCTAGGTTAGAAAAGTCTTAACTTAGGGTTAAAATACAATGTAGATGCTCAAGCCTGGGTTCCCTGACATGGGTCAGCTGACTCAAGTCCCACTAACCCCAGGCTAACATTGCAGCGTAGGCATACCCTCTGGGTCCAATTTGCAAAGAGGGGCTCCTAAGCTTTACCCAAAGAAACCTAGATTTTCATAAACAAATGCCAGCTTGAAGGCACAGACAGAGCAGGGAGGTGCACTTTAGCCTCCAGGCTTCTGAAAATGTGGGTCCCAATCCTGCAAAGTGCTGAGCATCTCCTGCAAGTTGGTGAATGAGGTGACAATATGGTGGAAGCCAAGGGTACCTAGCACCTCGCAGGCTCAAGACATTGTCCTTCAGTGACTGTGCCAAAACTAGACAGGGCCTGATTTTGAGAAATAAATGGGAACTGTGGGTACTCAGCATCACTGAAGTATCTGGCCATATATCCAGTAATGGCCTTTGTGGCGCTTCAACAGCATCCATTGGAACAATTAAAAATTACGCCCTCCTCAAACACACATTCAAGCAAAATATGAAGAGACAAAAATAATGCCAGCGCTGCAGGGCTGGCGCTTCCATTTAGGCGACCTAGATGGTCGCCTAGGGCGCCAGGATTTGGGGGGGTGGCATTTTGCCGCCCTTGGCGGCAATTCAGCAGCGGGGGGGTCCTTCCGCGCTCCGGGTCTTCGGCGGCAATTCTGCAGCGGGTCCTTCACTCGCTCCGGCACCCGCCGCCAAAGTGCCCCGAAGACCAGGAGCACAGAAGGACCCCCCCGCCGCAGAATTGCCGATGACAACCGGGAGCATGGAAGGACCCCCGCCTAGGGTGCCAAAAACCCTGGTGCCGCTCCTGCAGCGCTGGGCACTCCACGCATGATAATCTTTCTTGTAATATATGTGGGTCTAAATAACAGAGATTTTGCTTGAAGCAGTGCAGTGAATATCAGATCTGTGTCTTAATCCACGTAAGAATCTAATTGAGCCAGCTGCTATTACTGTAGTGCCAAATGACCAGACATTCTGTTTTTCCTAGTTTCCCTGCTCCAGCAGGTTTCCTCTCCCTTATATCAATGGATTGGATTGTGCAAGCAAACCGGTAAATCATCAGGTGGGGAATACTTTAATCTGTTAAATTTTAATGTTTTCCCACGTCCTTCCTATTTTCCTGTTCTAAAGTCTGCCAAAAGCATTACTTAATGCAAACAGTAAAAAATGAATTACAAGCATGACCCAGTATTTGTCTGCATAATTAGTGGATTAGATATCTTCGAGAGGCACGCTCCTCTAGCGAATGCAGTGTGGTGAAGAAGTCTCTCAAAATGCAACAGGAAGAGTCTTTGCATTAATAAGAAGGTATGTACAGTTACAGTCTCACAAGCAGACACATGGCCCATTCCTGGAAGGGCCTGCAAGCAATCTAAGCAGAATACATAAAAAGAGTAGCAGGTGGCACATAAATCTAAGCTGGCTTCTGTTTTTCTGATAAACAGCCCTTCTCATCAGCCGGTCACATTCTAGTTTGGTGGCATTAGGGGCTGAATGTAACAAGTCCAAGTGCTATAGACAGTTAATATCCTTACTAGTTAAGTCACATGCAGGAAGCCAGAACTAGGACCCTGGGCCTCCAGTTCCAGAAACACAGGCCCCCCAACTGGATGAGCTAACATAGGACTCAATGACCGAAGCAGCTCTCTTATCCTCTCCAGGGGCGTTCTCTCTCCCCCATACATGCACAGTGACTGTATTACATGAACTAAGGAGGACCTTTTTGCTGGTATCAGATCCAATCCCACCCCTAGTATTCAGGCCATCACATCATGTCTTTTAAACAAGGTGATGGATAGGGCTGATTTCTTAAATCAATCTGCTCATCCTTCTCCTCACATTCGTACTAACACCGGGAGAGGAACCACTACTGGAAACCTCCCCGTTTCTTCCCCCAAGGGAAAAAGAGGATGGGGGCTGGAGGCTTCATGGAGTGCAGGAAGTGCCAATTCCTCTTTATCTCCACAGATGTTCCAGCAGTAGCTCTACACACTCTCTCTGTGGGACAAAAGCGGGGAGGAAAAGGAAGGAGCCTTGGGATCACATCTATTCACTCCTGCCTGGGTGAATCACTGGTGGCACTAGCATGATGATGAGATCAAGTCACGCGAATTGTGCTCTGCTTCCCTGCAGCTCACGTGTTGAATGCCTGCGGCACTCCCCCAGAGATGGAACACCCACCCCGATGAGGAGCACGATCCTGAGCAGTGTTTGGGTCACAAATACCAGGGGAACCATTTACAAAGTGGGGAAAAACTGCCGGGCAAGCTTTTAAAAATATGCAACAATGCTGTAATCAGCTGGTGAGTGTGTGTTACAGGTCCCCTCTATGCTGAAACACAAACATTTGTGGCCCAAAACATATTGACAGTGTCCCTTTAAATAAGGACAAAGGTACAGGCCAATAGTTTTGGCACAGGATGGCTGATGTGCAATCTTGCTAAAAGATGTCACACCAGCAGCTTATGTAGATGGCTCTCTGAGCACTTCAGTGCAGGGTGAAAGATAAAAGGAAAGAGATTACAAGGGTCAGATCCTCAACTGGTGTAAATCAACATAGCCCCACTGATAGACTTGGTTTACACGAACTGAAGATCTGGCCTATATCCAACCAGGAACTGTTTCATCACAGAGCCAAGGTCAAGACTAACCCTTTTTTAAAAAAAAAAAGTCACTTGACAGAGATCTTCACTTTTTAAAGACTGGTCATGTAATTACAAAAATATCATTGAATCTCTATCACGTCTGCTTATGGCACCAAGGTTCCCAGTGCATTTCAAGGACATTGCTACCTCAGTACAAATCATAACCTAGGGAGGATATTAAAGTTCATGTTCATTTGTTGAAGCACGTATCTAACTATCTGTTCCAATTAAGTGCTGAAACAAAAAACAAGGCATTTTTATTAGATGTTCTCCATCACAATATTCTAACCAGTATGCATTTAATAATATGGTGAAAAAATAGAATCCTGGGAAGTAGACCGGAGACAGGAATACCTATTGAGAAAGTAAAATCAATACCTGCCTGCTTGTGATTATCCTTTGTTGCCTCTAACTGAAAGGTGAGAAAACATACAAAGAGAAGTGTATGAATGACCACCGCATTTCTGCTAGTGCTAAAAGCCCCAGTCACCCCGCAGGTGAGCTTCCTACTGACAACTTCTGTGCTGCAGTTGTGTTGTCAGGATCAAAATCTGACACTTGGGAAGGTGACAACTTGGGAAGTGTACACTATACAGAATTTAATATAAAAATAAACAGAGGCGTTACTGAGAGAGGAAGGATGGGCCAGTGGGTAGGCCACTAAACTGAGAAGGCCACTAAACTGGGACTTAGAAGAACCCACCTTTAATTCCCTACTGTGACACAGAATCACTCTCTCTGTGCCCGTGAGAGAGTCACTTAAGGTATGTCTACACTGTAGTCGGAGGTGGGACTGGAGCACAGGTAGGCATAGGCACAGGTAGATTAAAGGCAGCATAGGTAACAGCTAAAATAGCAGTGATGATATGGTGGCACGGGGACCCTGGGTACATATTCGTGTTGCTAACTTGCTCCGAAGTGCGTATAACCATATCTTTACTGCTATTGCTAGCCACACTGGTGCAGGTAAGACTAGCATTGCTATGCCAACCTGTGCTGTAATCACCCCTGTGAGTGCAGGGTAGCCATCCCCTTAGTCTCTGTGTGCCTGTCTGTAACATGGGGATAATGGCACTTCCCTGCCTCACAGGGGTGTTGTGAGAATCAAAACACTCAAGATGGTGAGGCACATTCTATGATTATGGGGGCCATGGATGTACTCAAGACAGGTACTGTACACATTGTGTTATCTGTGTTTCATTCATTAATAAGCCTCTCCTGTAAAAGAGTAAATGAAGCTGCCGCTGCATTGCCAGTACTAGAAGAGCTATTTTTTCCTACCGAGCAAAATAACATACCCCCCACTTAGACAAATACCGTTAGAGACAAAAACTGGTGAGTATGTATAGACTAAACAGGACTCATGGCAAGTCATAAAAACATGTTGATTACATTAGAACAGTAACTATTCATGTCATCACAAACCACGAGCCCGACAGACCAGCATAAATAATGCAGGCATATGTGAAATTTCCCCAAGGAATAATGGTAAAGGCAATGGGACTATTTACTGAATATGGGACAGGAAGTTCAATCACACACCCAGCAGTAAAGTCATGCAGGGGAATAATGGGGTGTGAGGAGCCCACTTACTTCCCTTCACAGGCTACCTGCATCACTAGACCTTGCCTAGGGGAAGCTGCTATTGCTGAGGGGCTACTCCCTGTCCTATGCAGGTGGGCAGGCAGGGGTGGGAAGTGGGCCAAGGCTTGCTCTAACCCCCTAATGCACCCATCCCCGTAGCTAAGCAGAAAGCTGTGCCTGGCGAAGGACTAGCCCAGCCTAACTACCCCCTGGAGCAAGGAAGGGGCAGAGAGATTCACAATTCAGGCCTGGCTGTGTTCCCAGGGCAGTGCAGCTACACACAGCTCCTTGCTCAGGCTGGATTCTAAGGTGACAGTGTGAGTAAGAGTGAGCAAATAGGTGGGGGGGAAATGGTGAAATTGGGGGGCAAGGCAGAAAGGAAAGTGACAGTTAACTTGTCCTGCCAGTAACACATAATGAGATGCATTCTGAAAAGTTTAACTACAGCACTAAACCTAAAAAAAAAAAATTTAAAAGTGTTATGACGACAATTTCACCTTCACATAAACGCTACCAAAGGGGAAAGGAAGAACAAAATGTAAAAGGATATTTTCTTTAAAAAATCGCTTTACATATTTCAATTCGTGTATTTCCCTTAGGGTCTGCATATTTCGGTCACATAGTTATCCAATTAAAATGAAAACTCTGTGCATTATCCTTTAGGCAAGGATAGCTGCCAGCTGCTAAGTTTTATAAAGTCTTTAATCTTGTCCATAAATATTTAACAAGAACTGGTTGGTACACAAGCTGAAGTAAAGTAGGAAATCAAAGGCAGGAGCTCAGCAATAACCTCTATTATCTGAACGAAGACGAAATACCAGAACAAGATTAGGACTTCTTTTTATATTAAAATTATTATTAAAATATGGGCAGGGGACTTGTCTGATCACTTTCCCATTTTCTCCTCCTCATAAGGTATAAAAAAAAAGTATTCAGAGAACTAAAAGGATTTCAGAACCGAGAGAATAGTCCATCTCCGAATTCAGCCAATAGTTTTTATTACAGCAAAGAACAATTATTTGCATTTATCTTTCCTATCTACCTTCCATCTGAGAGAGCTTTACAAAGGTTAATTAAATGCCTTGTAGGCATAGCCCACAGAAAAGGGCAATATGCTTCCAGGAGATTCCAGGCACACAGAGATTGCATACCCAATAGAACACTCCTTTGGAAATGGAGTTTACTCACCCGCTATTGGTGGCCAGTGCTTAAGGAATGGGGGGAAAACCACAATTCCTGCCTCCTATTTGCCCTTCACCTGTTGGAGCATGGTGTATCCCCCAAAAAAGGACAGACAGCCTGCATGCACCTGAAAATACAGGTGCTGCTTGGTGACAGAATCTGGCCCTAAGCCTTCTAGTATTCCTTTGATACTTCATCACTGTAGTATGACAGATGCATGAACAGAAGCATTGGAGGACAAAGCCAACATTTTCAAATTTAGGTGGCTAATGTTAGGCAGACTTAACTTCCTAAATAAGTGGCTTGATCTCCATCAGGGCTGAGAACCAGCAGCTATCACTGAATTAAGTTAAATCAAAACAAACAAAAAGACCTCATAAAACATGTGCGAAATATAGCTGACAAGCCCAGGTGCTGAAACAGTGGAGAATCCTGTTGGTCTATTCCAGATCCTCCAGGACATGTTTCAATGGTCCATAAGGCACATTTTCAGCGTAGCAGCCACACGAGAGACTTTGACTAACGAACCATTCTTTGCAAAGAGTGTGTGGAGATTTAAGCTATGAACATCCGTATGAGGTTGCAGTTTCCTTCTGACCAGTACACTGTTGTTGTTATACAACCATCCTATACTTATTTTCTACAAAAGCACATTGGGATCAATGTTGGATTAAGGCACTCTGGAATAAAGCAGTCTTGGCCTTGGCCCGTTGGCATACCATGACATGAGGATGTCCCCAAAGAAGCAAGAGGGTGAACGGGGGGCAGCAGCACCACAGGGACCCTGCAGTACTTTTATCAGCACCTGGGATATGGACCTACATGGGTAGGACAGTGGACATGGTCTGTTGTACTCTTCTCCAGCCACACAGTCTTCTGCTGGGATGTTGGGATAGTGGTGGTGAGGACCCTTAGAGCAGTGGGTCTTGGTGTTAATATCTCATGAAGATACGTGGATCAGTTCACACTTTCAAGACCAACCATTTCAACTGTCTGCAGTTTTATGTAGACATCAATACACTTGGTTCATATTTTTAAGGTTTTCTTTCCAAACAGGAGGGCGAGAAACTTAATCATACGGCATCAAGAGCTGGGGCTCTAGCATCTGTGCTGTAATTCTACCCTGATTTGGATTAAAGTGCCTAAATATGCCCCAAGATGAGAAAGTCTTCCTGCATGGACTTAAAAGAATCATCAGAATCCACAAGTCCAAAGTTCACCCTGCTTTAAAAATATGCTACTTTTAGTCAATCTGTGCATGGCTGTAATATAGGTTAGACTGGGTGACCTTGCAGGAGGAAAAATGAAGATACTGAGGTTTCTCCCTGTGACTGAGTGCCTGTGATAGACCACACTGATAATGCCACACTCCAGGCAGACTGCAAGAAATAGGACAGACAATCCCCAAAAAACTGCAGGTCTATTCTATAATTAGATTCACCAGACCAGTTACAGAAGAGCTTCTGCTGTACCACACTGGTTGGTTAACCAGAAGCCATACACTGTCCTGTTAGGCATTCCAGCCCTTGGCTCCCATCCAGGCAACCCAATCTAATATATTGAGAGGTTACTGATAACCCATTTCACTATATGTGAGGTTCTCTCTAAGCCCAAAGGATCAGACACATATCCCCAGGTCAATATGAATCTCAGATTTTACTCAAATATGCTGTCAGCCAATCCTTAGTAAACTAAAGATTTACTAATAAAAGAAAAGAAGAGATTATAAATGGTTAATAGATCATCTACATACAAATGATTGCAAAGTCCTTCTATCAGGCTTGTAGCAGTGATAGAATAGACTGCCGGCTTGTAAACTCTCTCTGGTAACTTCCAGATTAGAAGGTCCTCAGTCCATAGTTCAAGATGCTCCTTTTTGATGTAAATCCACAGTCCAGGGAATTAAAGCAGGAAAGAGGCAACATGGAGATGTCTCAGGCGTCTCTTTATATCTTCTGCAATGTGCATGGAAATTTACTGTCCCAAACAAAGCCCACAGCCCCTGTGCATGGAAATTTACTGGCCCAGGATGGAGTCCAGGGTCACATGAACCTATCACATGCCCCTATATTTTTGCTGAATGATAGGGGGTGGCCATTGGCTCCTTGCTATCTGAGGCATCTGGAAGGATGAGTTTCTTCTTTGACCCCCTCCCCCAACACATACCTGTCTAGCCCTAATGTAAATTCTCTCTGAGGGGTGTCACCCAGGAATACAACACAGGTTTAAGATACAAGTACATAGCCAATATTCATAACTTCAGATACAGAGACAATACAGGCATATAAGATAATCATACACAGCAAATCATAACTTTTCTGGCGACACCTTACATGACACACTTTGTACAAGATTTGTTGCAATTGTCTAACAGTGGTATCAGCAACGATACAAATGATCGTTTTCAATCAGACAGCATCACACTCCCCATTTGCACATCAGACTCTCCACTTTCTGATCAGTCCTGTCAGAAGAAAGAAACTTTTGGTACATTTCATTGTCATGCCTGCAGAAAAGCAAATTTGAGAGACAGCACAACGAGCAGTCACACATCAATAAACAGATGTACATTAGAAATTGTCCCTTTTAATCCTTTCAGCCTTGACAGTGCCTCTTTAAACATCATAGCGCTCCAAAGGACAGAATATTGAGCAATGTATTTATATGTGGGCACAGGGAACAAATAGGGCAATTAGTAGATGACCTAATAGCTCTTTTCCACCTCTACGACTCCTCAAATATAGGAACCTAAGTCAGCTGAGCCCAACTCCCATAGGCTAGAGTGCTGATTCTAAAGTGGTTACGTGTTTTCCACCAAGGAAGCCAATAAATTCAGTGTAAACAAAAATAATTTTAATTTTCAGAATGAGCATATCACTTAGAAAATTACATTCTGACACAGATGTTCATCCTGCAATTACCTTGATGTAAACAGCTAGATAATGGAACTGCTCAGTAACCTACAACTCTGTATGTCCCATGCTGGTTATACAGCACACACTGCCTACGTGAAGTCCACTGTGCTTCAGCAGCTTGATTCTGCTCCCATTCAAGTCAATAGAAAGAGTCCAATTAACTTTAATGGACAGGAAGGAGCCCCTGGAGCTGGGGTCAGACAGGAAGAGCACTGGAGTTGCAATCAGAAGTTATGAGTTGTGGTCAACATTTCCCTAAATTATAGTGATCGGGGTGGGGGGGAAAGGGAGAGAAAGAGGCTCAAGCTTTAGTGCTCAACCTGAGACACCTGGAAGGGAAGGGTTCTGATTTTCAAAAGGAAGGGTGCTCAGTGTTTTCTGAAAAACCAGGCCCCTTTAAAGATGTCTCAAGTTGAGCATCCAAGACCTGAGGCACCCAAAAAATCCCTAGTCACTTAAAGTGATGACCAGTATTCCCAGTTCTGCAATTGATTTGTTAGATGATCTTTGGTAAACCACTTAGAACCTGAAGTGCGGGGGGGAAATCAGCCCATTAACCTCCCTGTACCTCAGTTTCCCCATATTTAAAATGATGATAATGAGACAAGTGCATTTTTGAGAAGCACTCTGGATTTATTCATGAAAAGTACTAACCATTTACAAATTACTAAGTGAGACTCAAGAAATAGAGCTAATGATGTATTGCATCCAGTCTGTGGCTAAAGTGTTATTATTTTAGTGAGAATCTAGACTGAAAAACTGTTAGTCCTTTAAAGGATTATGAATAATTGAACAAGGCGTTCACTGTTTTGGTCTATGAAAGAAGGACATGCTAAATATCTTCATGGAGGAACTCTTCCTCATAAGAAAATATTAAACCAGGAATTAATTTCTGATGTGTATTATAGATGAGGGAAAAGTAATGCAAAGGCAAGTTAGTCAAGAGAAGTACTAGGAGAGCTTGAGAAAACCTGTGCTTAGCCTAGCAAGCAAACTCACCTTTGTTAACAAAAAGTTTCCAGGCTCACAAGCCTTTAGGACCAAGCTAATTAAAGTAAAGCAAGGACAGCAAAAAGTGATGAGCATGAAAATTCTAGTGATGTAAGAACCAGTTCAAGACAAACTAGTGGGATCCTGATCAGATAGATCAAAAATAGGGAATGCCACATGGAAGTTAACTGTCATGAGATGAGCGGTGTGGTGAGTAGGAGGCAGTCCCACATTTTACAGCATGCAGGTGATATTTTTTTACTTTACAGGGACTTTGCTTGTCCCTACAAGGATGATTCCAGACCAACTGATGGACTAAACATCCACACACAAGTGATTGGTCCTTGCACCAGAACTAACTTTAGTAGCCAGAGAGGAGTCTGTTGTGGGAGAAGCTAAGCTGGAGTGGTGTCAATTTAAACCAGCTGAAGATGTGGCTCATAATTGGGGGAACATTAGACCATATCCATGTAATAAATTCACTAACATTGCAAGGTAAAAGTGGCAGACAAGATGGTAAATTGAGTCCATGTAGAACGCATTATGCATCTCAACTCGTTCAAACAAAATCATGCTTCCTTTACAGATCTATGGTACTCTTAGCCAACTACGCAGTGCACACAAGGCATCACACAAGACGCCTATTGTGTTCAACAGTTAGAGGCAGGACCTCCTGCTAAAGTATGCTGCAGTTGTTCCCTTATTCAATTCTACATGAGAAAAGATTGTTATTAAGCTAGGAGGACAAACACCACCACCCGACTGCTGTTATGCTATTACTTTAACTGATTACTTCAGCAAATGGCGAGAAGTAGCCTTTATTTCCCAAGTTACTTCTACAACAGTAATCAAGCTCTTGTTAACAATTTTCAGTCATGAAGGAAATCTGAGGAAACTAATTTCTGACAAAGGACATCCATTTTGCAGCCACAGAATCTGAAGAATTTCTGAAGGAGACACATATTAAGCTCTGAAATTCTTCCATTAATTATCCTCCTGCCAATGGGGAAATGGAGCATTTTAATCGAGTTTTGAAAAACTGTTTGCAAACTGCTGACTGAGAAGGAAAGCCCTGCAAATCATTTGCTATAGATTTCTTACAGGACTACGGAGAAAGCTGACATGCAGCAAAAGCAGGGACCTGCCACAGAACAGCTCAATGGCAAGGGCATTCTGATCAAGTTAAATGGTGATGTTCTCCGTATCCCTAATCCTGGGGCCACATGCATGCCTTGATTCTTTAGCCACAGAATTCACAACAGAATCCACCCTGGGCCACAGAATTGTCCTTCATGATTTAATCTTTCCTTTACGAAAAGTGTACCGATCAGATCCAGATCCTCCAGTTGGCCTGTTGCACACCTCTTGGTAAAGCAAATGGGTAGAAAGTCTCTTGAAGCAGCCAGTTGGGGATTCCTCTGATATGGGATGAAATGCAATGTTGATAAATGCAAAGTAATGCACATTGGAAAACAATCCCAACTATACATATAAAATGATGGGGTCTAAATTGGCTGTTACCACTCAAGAATGAGATCTTGGAGTCATTGTAGATAGTTACATAAGAACATAAGCATGGCCCTACTGGGTCAGACCAAAGGTCCATCGAGCTCAGTATTCGGTCTTCCAACAGTGGCCAGTCCCCAGTGCCAGGTGCCCTGGAGGGAATGAACAGAACAGGTAATCATCAAGTGGTCCATCCCCTGTCGCTCATTCCCAGCTTCTCTGAAAACATCCACTCAATGTGCAGCGGCAGTCAAAAAAGCAAACAGAATGTTGGGAATCATTAAGAAAGGGATAGATAAGACAGAAAATATCATATTGCCTCCTATATCAATCCATGGTACATCCACATCTTGAATATTGCATGCAGATGTGGTCGCCCCATCTCAAAAAAGATATTGGAATTGGAAAAGGTTCAGAAAAAAGCAACTAAAATGAGTAGGGGCATGGAACAGCTTCCATATGAGGAGAGATTAATAAAACTCGGACTTTTCAGCTTGGAAAAGAGACAACTAAGGGGGGATATGATTGAGGTCTATAAAAATCATGACTGATGTGGAGAAAGTAATTAAGGAAGTATTTACTCCCTCTCATAAGACAAGAACTAGGGATCACCAAATGAAATTAATAGGCAGCAGGTTTAAAACAAACAAAAGGAAGTATTTCTTCACACAGCAAAAATCAACCTGTGGAACTATTTGCCAGAGGATGTTGTGAAGGCCAAGACTATAACAGGGGTCAAAAAAGAACTAGATAGTTTCATGGAGGATAGGTCCATCAATGGCTATTAGCCAGGATGGGCAGGGATGGTATCCCTAGCCTCTGTTTGCCAGAAGCTAAGAATGGGCGACAGGGGATGGATCATTTGATGATGGCCTGTTCTGTTCATTCCCTCTGGGGCACCTGGCATTGGCCACTGCCAGAAGACAGGATACTGGATTAGATGGACCGCTGGTCTGCCCCAGTATGGCTGTTCCAATGGGGAAAATGCCTAGTTATCACAGAACTCGTGTAGAGTGCACATGCTCTTGCCTAAGTCTGATCAAAATGATACAGCATGATTCAGCTCAATACAGCATACATGACAAAACTCAACCAAGAGAGCCTGCCTCAATACAGAAATAAACCCTCTCCAATCACACACCCCTAGTTGTTACCTACCACCCCACACTGGAACCTATATGGGGTATCCTCAAACAATTACAACCCATACTCAGTTTTGAACCCCATTCTGAAAGAAATCTTTCCTGAACCTCACTTCTGGCCTTCAAACAACCCCCCAACCTCTCCAAGCTCATCATCAGAAGCAAGCTTCCCACAGCCCAGGACACACCAGCTCAAAGTGGCACCAGACCCTGGCACAACAGATGCAAAACCTGCAGACATCTCTCTGCTGCTACAACGATCAACATCCCCCACAACACACCTTTCAAGATTCATGGACCTTACACATGCCTATCACAACATGAAGTGTACCTTATCCAGTACACTAAATGCCCCTACAACAATTATGTGAGTGAAGCCAGACAATCACTATGCTTGCAAATGAACTCACAGGAAAATGATAAGATTAAAACACCCTATCACCTGTGGGTGAAGACTTTTCACAAAGCGATCGCTCCATATCTGACCTATCAGTCCTTATCCTCCAAGGAAACCTGCACAACGCTTTCAAAAGACGAGCCTGGGAGCTTAAATTCATTACTGTGCTAGACACTCAAAAATCACTGAGCAGAGACACTGGGGCTAAGTACACACTACAGCTTAGGTTGGTGTAATTTATGTTGCTCAGGGATGTGTATAAGCCACCCCCCTGAGCAACATAAATTACACCAACCTAAGTGCCAGTGTGGACAGTGCTCTGTCAGCAGGAAAGCTTCTCCCACCAACATAGCGACCGCCGCTCGTAGGAGCTGAAGTAATTAAGTTGATGGGAGAGCTCTCTCCTGTCTACTTAGAGCGTCTGCACTGTAAGCTACAGTAGAGCACCACTGTACGCTCTGTAGTGTAGCCTTAGCCAAAGTGTATTGCTTATTACAACAATCAGTAACCCACTAATCCCCTCTTTTTGTCCTATGACTGCAGCGGAGTTAACAGGCCACTCTACCTTCAATGGCCCCTTACAATATGTGCTAACTACTTGTGCTAAACAATCTGTTCCACCTTATGTTTTGCTGTGAGCCTGGGAGTTCCTTCCCAGACCTGAAGAAGAGATCTGTGGGGCTCAACAGCTTGTCTCTCTCACCAACAGAAGTTGGTCCAATAAAAGATATTACCTCCCCCACCTTGCCTCTCTAATATCCTGGACCAACACGGCTACGTACAACTACACTACATAAAATGCAACCCATAGATACTAGTAAGCAGTACACGGATACCTTCTGTAATGCAAAGTATCCAGAATTACAAAAACAGTGGTGGCTTTGTGTGTTTATACAACTGAATTCTAAATATGGAAAGCATTGAATTTAGTGACAGGTTTCAGAGTAGCAGCCGTGTTAGTCTGTATCCGCAAAAAGAACAGGAGTACTTGTGGCACCTTAGAGACTAAAGCTTATGCTCTATTGAATTTAGTGGGACTCTCTATATTGTGGAACAAGACTCTCTCTACACATACCAGTTATTAGATCAGGAAAACAGGGAATGCTATACCCCTTGTTCCAGCACATTCAGCCCAGAAGATTTATGCTCCTAGTTCTCTTGACCAACAGGATTGTGATTATGATATTCTGTGGCAAAATGCCTTTGGGTCCAATCATTGTTCCTTTAGAATATGAAAGGCATCTGCACGGGCGAGTGTATGTTGCATGCAGTGGTACTGGAACAATTAGTATAGTGGAGGTGCTGAGAGCCACTAAACCAAACTGCAAACCCTGTATATAATGGAATCCACTTCAAGCCAGAGGGTGCGGCAGCACCCCCAGAACACTAGTTCTAGCATCTATGGTTACATGAGTAGAAACCAGATGTATAGAAGACTGAGGTGCTTTCCTGCACATTGTAGTTACATGTTTTTAAGTTAGGAGCTGTTAATTTGTGGATACGCTTTTGTGCTGGACACTTCAGAGTTATCAACAGTTTCTATTTCTGCTAAGAGAAATATGTATTTCATTAAGAGTATGTACAATCAAGTGATGCATCTTGGAGGTTAGATAGACGTCTCTAGACAATATATACTAATGGACAATCTTTGGTACTGGTTGGAAGTAGCTGGAATAAAGTGATTGTTTGAGCTGTATAAAGGCATTGCTCTATCCAAATTAAATACCTTAATTAGGAGCCTTATCTCCTTATTACTGCACAAACAGCTTGTACTTAACACTTACATAATTTTTGTTTAAACCTTTCAGTGCTGACTGCAGCTTCCTACAGTCCAGAGCCTGAACTCTGCTTTCCAAGATACAGGAAGGCCTCTGGTTTCTGTAGTCACATTCCACATCCTTACACACAGTTGCTCCACACAAAGCACATGCTTGTGTTTGGTCAGCCGCTGCTTGACAGAAATATTTCCCCTCTCTCCTTCAGTACCTCACTGTATTCTTTGTGCCATAGCCCCTCCATAACGAATATCCCTTTAGCCAAATCAGCTGTCTGGAGTGTCTCGAGCAGCTTGCATTTTCCTGGGTGCATGCAGGAAGTCAAATCGTCACCTCCATTTTGGCAGCTCTGTGTGCTTCTGTTTCCATTCACACTCTTCAGCTTTTCGGTGTAAAGTAAGTTCTGTGGAGCAGGGAATTCTCTCTCACTATGTTTGTACAGCACCTAGCACCAGGGGGGGCCCCAAACTGGTGCAACTACAAAACAAGAAGATACATTAAAAAAATAAACAGACAAACCCCACATTCTCCTCTAAGTCATGAAACTGCAGGAGGTTCTGGTGTCTCTATTTGTTTTTTTAGATGTGCACCTGTAGCAAGCGAAGACTCACCAGCATGGTGCCTCCTGCTGGTTATCTTGGGAATTAACTCGATTCCAGCCCAGAGCACCTTCTGCAGGCTGGTGGCTCGCCCGCCACTGGCCCCGTGTCCCTCCTGGACCCCGGTGCCTTTTACTCAGGGTTCTGCCTCCATCAGTACTCCCACTCTCTGGGTCTCCCCTCCCAGAGGAACCCCAATCCCTCTATCCCCTCAGTAGCTACTGCCAGTCATCATCTAGCTCCCACTCACTGGGGCAAACTTCAGTCTGTAATGGCCACTCATCATTGGCAAGGGGTTCGGACCAGCTGCCTCTGCCTAAGCCCGGGCTGCAGCCTCTGCAACCCCAGTACCTGCTTTTGCCTTTGGCAAGGCCTCAGCCTGGGGATTTGCCAGGCTGGCGCTCCCCAGCTCCTCTTGCCTTTCCCCAGCCCTGCTCTACTCCTGGTACCCTGAGCTCCCAGGCAGCCAGGTCCTTCTCTCTCCACAGCTAGAGAGAGACTCCTTCAGCTCTTAGACCACAGCCCTCTTATAAGTGCCAACTGGGCCCTGATTGAGCTGGCCACACCTGTGGCTGCTTCCCCAATCAGCCCAGCTTGGGTGCTTTTAACCGCTGTTCTCCAGGAGTGGGGCAGTCGCCTCACTACAGCATCTTACAGATAAAAGAATGTAGTCGAACACAAGGACTATTGTTGAGGTTAACAAAATAGTGAGGAGGGAACACAATCTAATAAGATTGGGGGGGAAGGCATTTTCCCAATAAATTAAATGTCATGCCAGCCTTCTCTGTAGATTGTCTCCCAGTCAGAACTATTAAATGCTGCTATGGTGCCAAGTTAATTGGCCAATAATGAGAGCCTGGGGTTGGATATAGTGTGGTCTCATCAGCATTCAGCAGCACTGTATCATGCTGCAGCATGAAGGACAGAGAAACACCAAAACAAGAAAAAGAGGGGAGAGAAAAGCAGAGGAGGACTAAGACAAATATCATTTTGTTACTTGAACCGTAGGCTTTCGTGCTAATGGATACTCCCTTCCAGCCCTCACCAAAGTGAAGAAATCAGGTGTGTTCTGAAAACATCCGATTTTGTGTGTCTCTGTGTGTGGAATTTACACAGAGTTATTGCACAGAGATACACAGAAGGACAAATAAACTCCCTCCCAAACCAATTTCATGTTAGATGCAGAGTAGCAATTTCCACCCTCTTCCACTCCCTACTAAACCCTGAAGCCAATGGCATTACCCAGATGAGTAAGGGGTAAAGAATCAGGTCCTCTGAAGTCATTACTACACTC
>NW_020664413.1:13133277-13136812 GCF_002925995.2 Terrapene triunguis | reverse complement strand
CCAGCTGAAGATCTCAGCAGCCCATGTCTTCAAAGGTATTTAAGATCCTAATTTCCACTGAAATCAATAGAAGATGGGAGCCTAAATACCTATGAGGATCTGGGCCACCCTGATTTACAGATAGCAAGAGGCTCCAATAGGAAAAAAGAGCTTGAGGAAGAGATTACGTCAGAAGAAAAAAAAACCACGTAGCAATTCACAAACAAACACATGTGCACACACACAAACAGAGAAGATAGTTTTAACAGGTGTTTTACCCCTCCATTTTTTTATATTTGGACATTGTTGGTGGGATTTTCAAAAGCATTCAGCGTGGCCTACCTCTGGTCCCATTGAAATCAAAGATTAAATTCCCCATTGACTTCAATAAGAGCAGAATTAGACCAATGCTGGGCACTCTGGAAAATCCCACCCTATGAAAGTTAAGCACCAGATTGTGTCTTGCCCCTGCATGAATGCTCTTGGGAGGAAATGTTACAAGGAGCCCTCCTGATCCTTGCGACTCTCAACATGTCATCCACAATTGCAATCTTTGCACTCCCAAGCACAAGAAGTGCTCCTGGCTCTAATTTGCCAGGCTAGCATCCCCCTCCTACCATTAGACAGACACAAAAAGGAAACTCCATAAAAGTGTAGCAGTCAGTGTTCTTCCCCTGGGCACCTGGAAGCTCCATGAGACATGTGCATCCTTAAAACACAATCCCTTCTTGCACTTCCATTGTGGTAGTGCAGCTCTGCGACACCCCCAAAAAGGTGTCATTGAGCCCTGAGATCCTAGTACAGCATGGCTACCTGAGGCCAAATATTGCTGCAAATATTTACATGTGCAAATCCAGAGTAACTCCATTGTCTTCAGTGGAATGACTCTAGATTTATAATGCCTTAAATGAGAGCCGGATTGGGTCTCTAGACAATTTTAGTGTTTTTACACAGATGGGATAGTGTTTAGTAACTAAGGCCCTCTCTACATTAGAGAAATTTGTCATTACACATACGTAATTAGACCAGTGTAGTTAAGTGCAGTGGTGTGGTAGCCAAAAAGCTTGTCTCTCTCAGCAATAGAAGTTGGTCCAATAGAAGATACAAACAAACTAGGGAAATGCAACCTAGATGGAGCTACTATAAGGTGGGTACAAAACTGGTTGGAGAACCATTCCTAGAGAGTAGTTATCGGTGGTTCACAGTCGTGCTGGAAGGATATAACGAATGGGGTCCCGCAGGGATCAGTTCTGGATCTGGTTCTGTTCAATATCTTCATCGATGATTTAGATAATGGCATAGAGAGTACACTTATAAAGTTTGCAGACAATACCAAGCTGGGAGGGGTTGCAAGTGCTTTGGAGGATAGGATTAGAATTCAAAATGATCTGGATAAACTGGAGAAATGATCTGAAGTAAATAGGATGAAATTCAATAAGGACAAATGCAAAGTACTCCATTTAGGAAGGAACAATCAGTTGCACACATACAAAATGGGAAATGACTGCCTAGGAAGGAGTACTGCGGAAAAGGATCTGGGGGTCATAGTGGACCACAAGCTAAATATGAGTTAACAGTGTAACACTGTTGCAAGAAAAGTGAACATCATTCTGGGATGTATCAGCAGGAGTGTTGTAAGCAAGACATGAGAAGTAATTCTTCTGCTCTTCTCCACACTGATTAGGCCTCAACTGGAATATCGTGTCCAATTTTGGGTGCCACATTTCAGGAAAGATGTGGAGAAATTGGAGAAAGTCCAGAGAAGAGCAACAATAATGATGAAAGGTCTAGAAAACATGACCTATAACGGAAGATTGAAAAAATTGGGTTTGTTTAGTATGGAGAAGAGAAGACTGAGAGGGGACATGATAACAGTTATCAAGTACATACAAGGTTGTTACAAGGAGAAGGGAGAAAAATTGTTCTTCTTAACCTCTGAGGATAGGACTAGAAGCAATGAGCTTAAATTGCAGCAAGGGAGGTTTAAGTTGGACAGTAGGAAAAACTTCCTAACTGTCAGGGTGGTTAAGCACTGGAATAAATTGTCTAGGGAGGTTGTGGAATCTCCATCATTGGAGATTTTTAAGAGCAGGTTAGACAAACACCTGTCAGGAATGGTCTAGATAATACTTAGTCCTGCCATGCGGGCAAGCGTCTGGACTAGATGACCTCTTGAGGTCCGTTCCAGTCCTATGAATCTAAGATACTGTCTCACCCAACTTGTCTCTCCGTGTAGTTAAACCAGTTTACTAAGGTAGATGCATGGGACCCATGTAAAGCTAGTGCAATGGACTCCGGTAAGTTACCACACTGGTGTAAACCCTGTTTCACATTGGTGCAGTTGCAGGGGTTAGTGGTTTGCCCCAATGTAGCTACATCAATACACCAGTGCAAATGTATCTAATGATAAAACACAGTCATTAAAAACCCATTTAGCACTCTGGATAGAGAAGTAATCACCAGCTTCCAACCTGGATACAATGCACGTTTCACCGAGCAAATGCTTTAGTTGCTGTTAATGCAGCATGTAATAATAGGTATTTAGTGCAATTGTTATTAAAATAGTCTCCAAATGTTACAAACCTATAATCATGCTTAACACTTAGTCTGCTTTTTTGGTTCCCTCCCTCCCCACCCTGTTTTCTTGAATCACTGCTCTCATTTTACCAGCTGGGATCCAAACAGTTATGTCGTTTATGCCTTTTAATGAATGGTGAAAGTATGGGCAAGGCAGAGTCAGAATCGCTCCTGGGTGTTCCTGGAATGCACACATCAGTGTGTTAGATCTACCACTATGCTCCCACCTTGGAGCCTGTCTAGCTGTGCAAGTGGTGTGAGAGGGTGGGGTCGTGAACCCAATGTCATCTCTCTCAGAGCTAGTGCCCACGTGGCCTGGGAGGAAGGGGAAAGACACCGTGCTTCCCGCAGTGGGATTCTGGCTGGTATGTACACGGGAGTGCGAGAGAGGAAGTTGCTTGTATCCTTCCCCCTCTTCTGCACAGACATAACGGGTCTGAGCAGAGCCTGGCCTTGTGTAAGTCAATGTGACCAAGTTACAAGTCTGGAATGTGATTTCACTAGTATTATTTCACACCACACAGTTAAGGAAAATTTCTCTGCCACATAAGACACTTCTTCTGACAACACGGCTGTATGTCTTAATAGACAGCACTTCAAGCTCATTGTTTAGCAAAATGCAGATAGACACACAGTTGTCTCTATCGATTATTTATTCCTTAATACTAATTGCAGTCTCATGCTCTGTTCACATTAGAGAAGCAGCTTGAGATTTTAGAATCCGTCCAAAACATGCTCTGCTTCTATTAACTGCTATTAAAAATGATTCTATATTGGTGATTGTGACATTCCTCAGGGTACAATCTGTTACACTCAATTCTCCAACCTGGGGTGCCTCTTACACAGCTTCACTGTGAGAGCTACCACTCCTAGTCAGCTCTCACACAGCCTCCAGGATGTAAAGCACTCCCAGTTATATTGTATGAATGCTATAGCCAGTCACACCAGCAAACTGCCAGTCCCAGACTTTCCCACCAGA